>NC_073739.1:3235150-3535150 GCF_023634155.1 Falco peregrinus | reverse complement strand
CTCCCAGAGGAGCTCAGAGAAACAATGACAGGAGGAGAAACACAAATAATGACCTGACTGTTCCACAAGGAATATATCACAAGGTCCATCAGTCCATCAAAGGTCCATCTGCAGAATGATCACAATGAGAGAGCAGAACCCAGTTAAGGATTCCTGAAAACTGGCCCTTGCCAGGGCTGTCCCAGCAGAACCATCAAACCCAGTATCCAGGTGTGAAACCCATCATGATGAGTGTCTGTCTTCTAGGTGTGCCCAGCCATGTATATATGCACATATGTGGTGTGTAGGTGTGCTCTGTACATTCGCCATGCTGGGGATACATCTTTAGCTTTGTTACTAGTTGGACCTGAGGACACTGAGTGTCCTGCTTTTGGAATGTTGGATCCAGCGTAATGTATTTTCCTCTAACAATTTTGATAAACACTTTCAAGAAAGCTGGTAAATGAATATCTGTTGTGCAAAGCTTATAACACTGAGATTTGCTCTAACAGGTATGAACCACTTGGATTTCTGCCAGATTTTTTTAACCTAATTCAAGAAGAAACAGCATATTTTAACAGCTTCTTAACATCAGCAATATCTGTGTTTTGAAATATGAAAAACAAAATTTCTAAGTAACAAAATTCGCAATGTGGTTTTCTATGATTTATTGGTGTCTTTATTTTTCTGTCCCCTCCAGTTAGAAAAAAAATATTCTCTATTTTTATTACGTGGTCTTCTGATAACACACTTCTGATGTAGTATCAACTATCTCTACAACGAAATTCTTATCTCAAGCTAGTCTATGACACTTTTAAATGCCAAGAACACAACTCATCCACTGGTACAAATCGGCACGTATATGTCAGTTTTGGGGAGCTATTAGTTGTTTTGTATCACCTGAAATCTTTCTAAAAATCTTTAAGAATCACTCCAGACTCCACTGTTGATTTAGGAAAATATTCTTTAATATTTTTATGTTTAATAAATGAATTTATTATTTTAATATTTTAACATTAATATTCTCAATATTGACATACAGTTTAAAAAAAAAAACAACCATGCCATGGCATTGTATAAAGAGACCCTAGCCTATGGACAACAGCAGAGATGACATGAAGAGCAATTCCAAACAAAAATATTTCTGAATCTAAAGAAAGTTCTGCAGGGTTTTTTTGGAAATTAAAATAAATACTCCTCAGAGTTTTCTTCAGATTATGTTGTCTAAGACAGTACAAGTGGAAAACTACTTTGAGCTGCAATTGTTTTCCAAGTGAATCTTCAATGGGAAATTTGAGTAATATCTTCTTCTGTCCACTCTGAATAAAAAGGGGTGGTGAGGGGGTGGTGGGTTTTGTTGTGAAAAAGGAAAAAAGGAAGCTGATTTTTTTTTATTTGCAAATAATGGAATGGATGAAATCTTTAGGAAGAGTGAATCAGAATATTTCCAATGTTGGTGCATATCATGCAATGTGATAATGAACACATCTTTAGTTCCCCTATATTTATATATTTGCAGAAATAAAAGTCCATTTAAATGCAATAAGAACATTAACTTACATAATTTTTTGCACGAGATGTTCACTGTTTGATCACTAGACTATAGGTTAGGGAGATAACATGATCTCAGAGGTTTTAAATTCATGCAAATATATATCTAACATTATCAGAATAAAATGCGTAGTTATCATTCCGTCACTTCTGAGACTATACTGCCAAAATTACTATAAGGTTTGGTCCCTAACAAAATTATTTATTTTTCCAGTGAAGCTAAAATATTTCTGCCTTCCAATTCTAATTCATTAATACAAATTTCACCCTTCTCATTGAGAATATTGTCACCTTTTTTTTAAAAGTGCTCTCCCATTTTCAGCAGCAATAATAAAATTTCTTTTAGTATATGTATTGTAATTTGGTGTAGGAACTTTTAATACTTACCAACATAAAATAAATGAAAACAATAAGATAACAAAACAAAGATTTTTTTAGGTGAAATCTATTGTATTTCTGCATCAAAATGTTTTGGATGAGAAATATTAAGATATTGGTGTTTGGAAGCTGTGTTGATGAGTAGCGCAGATGTGTTTATTCACACATATATCTTTATGCTTATATTAAAAAAAAACTTAGAAAATTAGATCGTGGACAATCTCAAAGACAAAAAGGAAGGCTGCAGGGGACGGAAGCCAGGACAAGTAGCCTGGGAGGAAAACAGAGAAATTGCCCGAGCAGCCAGGGATCAGGAAAGCTAAAGCCCTGATAAATCTGTCCAGGAACATCCAGGGCAAAAAGAAAAGCCTCTATATGTACACCAGTGATAAAAGGAAGACTGGGGAAAAGGTGGGCCCTCTCCCGAAGGAAATGGGAGACCTGGCACCTGGCATATGGAGAAGGCAGAGGTATGCAATGGCTTTTTTGGCTTCGGTCTTCACCAACATGTGTTCCAGCCACACTGCCCAAGTCACAGAAGGCAAAGGCAGGGCCTGGGAGAATGAAGAACCACCTGCTATAGGAGAAGATCAGGTCTGAGAGCATCTAAGGGACGTGAAGGTGCAAAAGTCCATGGGAGCTAATGAGATGCCTCCATGGGTCCACAGGGAACTGGCACATGAAGTGGCTACGCCACTATCCACCATATCTGAGAAATCGTGGCGGTCCGGTGACGTTCCCAATGGCTGGAGAAGGGGAAACTTCAGTGCCTCTTTGAAAAATAGAAATAAGGAAGACCCAGGGAAAACTACAGACCAAGTAGTCTTGACTTTGTGCCTGGCAAGATCGTGGAGCAGACCCATCCTGAAAAAAAGCAGATCTTAAGCCCCGTCAAAAAAAAAGGAGGTGATTGCTGACGGCCATCATAACTTCACTAAGGCAAAATCATGCCTGACAAATTTGGTGGCCTTCTATGATGGGGTTACAGTCTTGACAGGTGAGGGAAGAGGTACTGATGTCATCTACCTGGACTTGTGCAAAGCTTTTTACCCTGTCCTACACGGCGCCCTTGTCTCTAAACTGTGTCGAGACACATGGATTTGACGGGTGGATCATTCAGTGGACAAGGAATAGGCTGGATGGTCACACTCAAAGAATCGTGGTCGGCAGTTTGATGTCCAAGTGTCACCGGTCTCCAGCAACGAGTGTGCTCCTTAGGGGCCCGTCCTGGCACCGGTGCTGTTCAACATCTTGGTTGGTGACATGGACAGTGGGACTGAGCGCACCCGCAGCAAGTTTGCCAGCAGCACCAAGGTGAGTGGTGCAGTAACCACAGTGGAGGGAAAGGATGCTGTCCAGAAGGACTTTGACAGGCTTGAGAGGTGCAAACCTCATGTAGCTCAACAAGGCCAAGTGCAGGGTCCTGCACATGGGTTGGGGCAATCCCCAGTAGCAATGAATACAGGCTGGGCAGGGAATGGATTGAAGGCAGCCCTCCTGAGAAGGACCTGTGCGTGTTTGCTGGTGAGAAGCTCAGTATGACCTGGCAATGTGCTCTTGCAGCCCAGAAGTCCAGCCGTATCCTGGGCTACATCAAAAGCAGCGTGGCCAGCAGGTCAGAGGAGGTGGTTCTCCCCCTCTGTTCTGTTCTTGTGAGACCATACCTGGAGTACTGTGTTTAGCTCTGGGCACCCCAACACGAGAAGGGCATGGACCTGTTGGAGTGAGTGCGGTGGAGGGCCATGAGGAGGATCAGAGAGCTGAAGCACCCCTCCGGTGCAGGCAGGCTGAGAGAGTGGGGAGAGTTCATCCTGGAGAATAGAAGCCTCCAGGGAGACCGTTTAACAGCCTTCCAGCTCCTCCAGAGGGGTGACGAGGAAGTCGGAGACCGACTTTTTACAACAGCAGGTGGTGACAGGAAAAGGAGTAATGGCTTTAAACTGAAATAGTGTATATTTGGATTAGGTATTAGGCAAAAAAATCCTTCCCTGTGAGGGTGGTGAGACTGGCCCAGGCTGCCCGGAGCAGCTGTGGGTGCCCCGTCCCTGGTGGGGCTCAAGGCCAGGCTGGACGGGGCTGGGAGCAGCCTGGGCTGGGGGGGGTGTCCCTGCCCATGGCAGGGGGGTGGGACTGGGTGGTCTTTAAGGCCCCTTCCAACCCAAACCATTCTATGATTATGTGACATTTATCCTCACAAAATACATTTAGAATTTATTTATATTGTCTCTATGTATATGTTTAGGTTTAGCATCACCAAGTCTACACCGATTTTGCTTTTCTTTAGTATGGATTATAATTTTAAATATTGTTGTGGTTTAATCCTGGCTGGTGACTAAGCCCCACACAGCTGCTCACTCATTTCCCTTACAAAGGGTTGTGGAGAGGATCGGAAAAGTAGAAGTGAGGAAACTCGTGGGTTTTTAGTTTAATAGGTAAAGAAAAGCTGTCTACAGCAGCAAAGCAAAACAAGGAATTCTTTCACTACTTCCCATGCGCAGGCAGGTGTTCAGCCATCCACAGGGCAGCAGGGCTTTGTCACATATAAAGGTGACTTGGGAAGACACATGACATCACGTCAGATGTCCCTACCTTCCTTCTCGTTCCTCCAGCTTATATATACTCAGCATGATGTCCCATGGTACGGAATATCCCTTTGGCCAGTTAGGATCAGCTGTCCTGGCTGCATCCCCTCCCATTTCTTGTGTCCCTCCAGCCCTCTCGCTGGCAGGGCCCCAGAAACTGATAAGTCCTTGACTTGATATAAATATTACCTAGCTATAACTGAAAACATCAGTGTGTTATCAAAATCTCTCTCTCACCAAACTCTCACCAAAACTAAAACACATCGCCTACTAAGCAGAAAATAAACTCTGTTCCATCTGAAACCAGGACAAATATCTATTCCTGAAGTTTTAGGGCTTCTGGAGCTATTTGAATATTATGTACAAAGGAGACATTCAGCCTTGCTTTTGTCACATATGTCTAATTGGTTTAAAAATCATCTAATTGATAAATACCATGAACTTTGGATTATTCAAATAACTGATATATGGTTATGCTCACATGCTTCACTTACCACTGAACAGAAAAACTGCAAGAATTCAGAACAAGTAAAACGTATGTCAGAAAACAGAAAACATTAGAATAAGTAAAATCCATTCAGAGCCAATTGCTCAAGTGTGGGTGTACAGAAACTAAGAGATGAAAGATTAATTATTTAAAAGAAGGTTATTTATGTTTACGTCAAGCCAAGAAATGTAACTATTTGATAATAAATCTTCTTCCAGCACAGATTCTGAGGTGGGGAATCTGTCATAGAAAGACATTCTTTTTATGAGTACCATTAGGTTAAAATTGATTGTTTATTTTACTCGGTTGAAAACAAGATGCTGTTTTCAGCACCTACACTGTCTAGAAGAGAAAACAAAAATGCAATGACAAAGAGGAAAAAAAAAATTGAAAATTTATGTAAAATTATTTTTGTATTATATTTTAGATTATTAGATTATTATGGAAAAATACTCTTATTAAATGTCAGAAAAATAATGACAACTGTGTATTCAGCCTTTAACAACTATTTTAAAGTAAAACAAATGATTAAATCATAATTCTCCAACTCTTTAGCATCTTCTCTGTGCCATCCCAAGAAAATAATTCAACAATGGTGCAAATTCACACACTTAACTGCTCAATCAAAATTCCATTTGAATATAAACATGAGGATCTGATCTGTAAGAAGTATCGCTGACAGATTTAGGACTCTGAATACCAGTTCTCCATGCATTTCCGTGGTGTCTGAAGCCCCACTTTTTATTTCAGTCTCTACTTTGTAAATCGATTTTCCACAGTCTGTCACTTGACTCATGTGGCACACCATCATTTTTCCTTGTGGGTTATTTTTTACATTGTTTTAGTCAGAGTAGTTTTGTGTTAAACAATATGTTGTACTATGCATGTGAAAACACGAGAAGAAACATACAGCTTGAGCAGGATTTAAAGTCGAGACTTTTGCTTTAATAAAATTGAGTTTTAGTCAATTTTCTTTCCATTAAAGTGTTCATATATGTTACTTTTAATCAATTTCATAATAAAAAATAAACAAGATGCACTCTTGAGTGTTTCTTGGAGAAAATAAAACATCTCCAGTGACACATTATCTTGACCATACCTCTGTTTTCTTACTTCCATTATTGAAACACATGGATTTGGACTCTCAGGCAGAAGAAAACTGCACTCAGGTTGAGATGCTACATGAAAAAGCGGTCAGGACTGTTCACTTCAGAATCTTGTTCTCATATTACTGTCCTCACTATTCAGCAAGCAGTTCGGTATGTTGCAGTAGCAGTAGTGTGCTGCAGTTACTGTAATATTGTAGTAGCACCGTAGTACCATAGTGGCAAGTTGTAGTTGCTATATCAACTTTAGTTGTTTGTAAATTACATGATAGAATTCTCCCAAGCACAGGAAATTTTAATACTTACAGAAGAATTCATAAGTTTCTCACTTTCCTAATTATAAATTCCTGAATGCTAGTTAGGTTTGTGAGAAGGGTGAAGAAATCCTTGACAAGAACTTTTAAATAAAATGTGAGAAACAAAATGGATGAAAGCAGTTAATATTATTAAAATAAAGTTCTGGATACATTGGACTTGTGATGAATGATGAACAGCCTTGTTAATTTACAGACTTGTTTCAAATTTTAAATGACATTTAGTACAATTAGAAATTGAACTCCTTTCATTAATATTTCATTAAAAATGAAATGCAATCAAGACACTTAGACTTCTGGACATTTTTAATTAAATTTTTAAGTAAACATTTTAGATTGCTACATCAACCTACCCAAACATTAAGAAAGTCTGCTGCCACTTACTGCCTGTGTGAATGGAGAAAGGAAAACCTATGCAACCAAGATTAGTAACAAATTAATTACAGGCATTGCTAGTGTGGGGGCTAGATCTGTCTTAGCTTCCTCTTGGGCCAGCAAGCATACTGATGGTAGATTAAGTTTGGTTAACATCACCTCTGATGAAATAGATGTTCTATATACATATCACATAAATCTTAATATGTATGCTACAAGGCTGTACCTTATACATATTTATTCACAATAAGGTTTTCCTAATGGTCTATCAAACTATTCCATCCAAGTAATTGTTAGAAATTTACCTAGGATAGAAAAGCGAATACCACTACACACTTAATGTAATGAACTGCAAAACAATTGTTTTACTAAACCTTTTGTATTTATTGTGTGCAGCTAATGATGCACATTCTTTTCTAAACACTTCAAATATGTGAGATAAGACTACATAAAAGCTTATAGTCCAAATTATATTATGTAAACTGTCAGTTTATGCATTTATGTAAATGTGATACAAGCATTAATTAGTAAAGCAGTGATTTGCATTTGGTATGACATGAGTCCCTAAGTTGTCATTTGGAAATGTTTAAACACTCTCACACCAACATTACTTTGTACCGTTAGCAATTATTTTTATGTAAATAGTGTATGAAAATACAGGTTTCATTCCATAACAACAAATTGAAGAAATTATAAATAGAAAACATAAGTCCGTAGTCAATCTCTTCCTCATTTGATCTTTCCAGCATTCTCCATTGCAGATACACCATTACAGTGTCCAACGCCTGTTGAACAGCAATTTGCAGCAGTGAGCTCCTCATGTTTTCTTCCTTTCTGTATAACCCACATCGTCACTAGCCAAAACTTCAAAAGAAGCTGCTTCTGCAGTAGAATGTCATCTTTACTAAAGGATCCTGAGCTTAGCAGCTCCTTTTCTATTCCCATATTTCACCTTTGGTGATGCTTCAGCAGTAGCAGTTCCTCTTCATAAACACCTGACACAGCTACTGTATCCTCTACTGCTTACAAAGTGTTTGAGAGAAGTGCTTGATTTACCAGTCAAATCACACTGTGCAGCAGGACTAAATGCACCTGCCAAATGAATGTTTGTCCTCTTTCATGGGCAATGGAAATACACACATGCATAAGGAAATTTCTAAGATTTATCTGTTTAGACATGGAGCTGTACTGAATGTTTGCTTTTGTTCTCCTTAGATGTATCCAGAATACTTGTGTATATATATATATATATATATATATATATATATATATATATATATATATATATATACATATACATATATAAATACATGTATTCTCAAATATAATCAATATTCCAAAATACTTATTTTGAAATTAACTTGAAATAGCCCATATAGATGCAGGCTTGCAGACATACACAAACATCCATACACTGGCACACAATTATTTTATTTGAAGCAGCAGGAGGACTTGAGGTTAGGGTGTTGGTTTGTCCAAATACCGGCAGAGTTACATGTGACAAGCTTTACATTCTGTACATAAAAGTACATACTTCTAAGCACTTACATATTCAAGCTGCAGTAAATAAAGATAAACAACTTGAAAAGTATGGGTTCCAAAGGCCTTTCAGTCGCCAAGGGAAACACAGGCAGGCATGGGCTTCTTGAGACTAGACTTTTTCTTCTGGCTTGCAAAATAATGCAAATAAATACATGCAAATTCATTTAAAAAGAACATATAAAGGAAGACAAAGTTAAGTTGAATGCCCTCTGCCAAACTGTAACAGACACGAGAGGTGGGAGGAGACTTTCAAAGCAGTGTGCAACTATATCAACACACAACATTCCCTTGTCTCAGTCTCCACACACCACTTTGAAAGATTTCCCCAAGGTTTTGTCTGGTATTTTCTTATTCCTAAGAAAGCACTAAGCTTTTATGGCAGAAATGAAATAAAAATAGAAAAGACTGAAATACAATGGGCTTTGCAAAATGCAACAAACAGTAAATCTGGCTGGACTAACAAATTTTGGTGTGGCACTAAAAAAATGATCCCTAGAGAATATTTCATATTCTGTGAAGATATTTTTTCAAATGTTCAACTTCAAATCACCAGAGAATATAGAATACCTTTTAAGAAAAAACATTTTGTCATTAGCTGAAAAAGTTGGAGCTAGTTTGCCATTAAGAGCTGCTCAAGATGTTCCTGTGTCCTACAGACACAAGACAATTTTTCAAGAATGAAGATGTATGAGCGGTTTTCCCATCATAACTACTGAGCACCGTTCAAGATACCAATATAACTAAGGAACACACCCAAGAACTCAAAGAAGTCATACCAATGCTGTACATGGCTACCATATCTCATATAACTTTTTTGATGACCCAGCCTGTGAGTCATCAACCCAGAAAGATCTGAGTGATATTAAAAGAAACATAGAATCATAGTATGGTTTGGGTTGAAAGGGGCCTTAAGGATCATAAGGTTCTGAATCCCCCTGCCCCGGGCAGGGACACCCCCCCCAGCCCAGGCTGCTCCCAGCCCCATCCAGCCTGGCCTTGAGCCCTGCCAGGGATGGGGCACCCACAGCTGCTCTGGGCAGTTTGGGCCAGCGCCTCGCAGCCCTCACAGGGAAGAATTTTTGCCTAATACCTCATCCAAATCTACACTCTTTCAGTTTAAAACCATTACTCCTTTTCCTGTGTCCCAGTTTCAGCTGGGATGGAGTTAATTTTCTTCTTAGTAGTTGGAACAGTGCTGTGTTTTGGCTCTGATGTGAGAACAGCGTTGACAGGGCACTGATGGTTTTAGTTGTTGCTGGGTGATGTTTCTACTAAAACAAAGACTTCTCGGTTCCTTGGGCCCTGCCAGCCAGAGGGCTGGGGGGGCACGGGACATGGGGAGGGGACACAGCCAGGATGGGTGACCTGAACCAGGCAAAGAGGTATTCCATACCACAGGATGTCATGCTGGGTATAGAAACTTGGAGGGCTGGCAGGGCGGGGATTGTTGCTCAGGGACTGGCTAGGCATCAATCAGCGGGTGGTGAGCACTTGTACT
Source organism: Falco peregrinus (assembly GCF_023634155.1). NCBI lineage: Eukaryota > Metazoa > Chordata > Aves > Falconiformes > Falconidae > Falco > Falco peregrinus. The sequence goes on along the minus strand of NC_073739.1, from coordinate 3,525,338 downwards.
GAGCATCACTTGTTTTTTCCCATTTTTACTTCCTTTAGATTTTACCCTTTTTTCCCCCACCGTTCCATCCTAGTTGTTATTGTTATTGTTATTAATATTGTTCTCATCTTTTTATTCTGTTTAAATGATTAAATTGTTCTTATCTCAACAGAAGTTTTACATTCTGATTCTTCTCCCAGTCCCTCTGGGTGGTGGGGAGTGAGCAAGTGGCTGCGTAGCTTTTAGCTGCCGACCGGTGTTAAACCGTGACATCCTGTCACCACCTGCTGTTGTAAAAAGTCGGTCTCCGACTTCCTCGTCACCCCTCTGGAGGAGCTGGAAGGCTGTTAAACGGTCTCCCTGGAGGCTTCTATTCTCCAGGATGAACTCTCCCCACTCTCTCAGCCTGCCTGCACCGGAGGGGTGCTTCAGCTCTCTGATCCTCCTCATGGCCCTCCACCGCACTCACTCCAACAGGTCCATGCCCTTCTCGTGTTGGGGTGCCCAGAGCTAAACACAGTACTCCAGGTATGGTCTCACAAGAACAGAACAGAGGGGGAGAACCACCTCCTCTGACCTGCTGGCCACGCTGCTTTTGATGTAGCCCAGGATACGGCTGGACTTCTGGGCTGCAAGAGCACATTGCCAGGTCATACTGAGCTTCTCACCAGCAAACACGCACAGGTCCTTCTCAGGAGGGCTGCCTTCAATCCATTCCCTGCCCAGCCTGTATTCATTGCTACTGGGGATTGCCCCAACCCATGTGCAGGACCCTGCACTTGGCCTTGTTGAGCTACATGAGGTTTGCACCTCTCAAGCCTGTCAAAGTCCTTCTGGACAGCATCCTTTCCCTCCACTGTGGTTACTGCACCACTCACCTTGGTGCTGCTGGCAAACTTGCTGCGGGTGCGCTCAGTCCCACTGTCCATGTCACCAACCAAGATGCTGAACAGCACCGGTGCCAGGACGGGCCCCTAAGGAGCACACTCGTTGCTGGAGACCGGTGACACTTGGACATCAAACTGCCGACCACGATTCTTTGAGTGTGACCATCCAGCCTATTCCTTGTCCACTGAGTGATCCACCCGTCAAATCCATGTGTCTCGACACAGTTTAGAGACAAGGGCGCCTGTAGGACAGGGTAAAAAGCTTTGCACAAGTCCAGGTAGATGACATCAGTACCTCTTCCCTCACCTGTCAAGACTGTAACCCCATCATAGAAGGCCACCAAATTTGTCAGGCATGATTTTGCCTTAGTGAAGTTATGATGGCTGTCAGCAATCACCTCCTTTTTTTTTGACGGGGCTTAAGATCTGCTTTTTTTCAGGATGGGTCTGCTCCACGATCTTGCCAGGCACAAAGTCAAGACTACTTGGTCTGTAGTTTTCCCTGGGTCTTCCTTATTTCTATTTTTCAAAGAGGCACTGAAGTTTCCCCTTCTCCAGCCATTGGGAACGTCACCGGACCGCCACGATTTCTCAGATATGGTGGATAGTGGCGTAGCCACTTCATGTGCCAGTTCCCTGTGGACCCATGGAGGCATCTCATTAGCTCCCATGGACTTTTGCACCTTCATGTCCCTTAGATGCTCTCAGACCTGATCTTCTCCTATAGCAGGTGGTTCTTCATTCTCCCAGGCCCTGCCTTTGCCTTCTGTGACTTGGGCAGTGTGGCTGGAACACATGTTGGTGAAGACCGAAGCCAAAAAAGCCATTGCATACCTCTGCCTTCTCCATATGCCAGGTGCCAGGTCTCCCATTTCCTTCGGGAGAGGGCCCACCTTTTCCCCAGTCTTCCTTTTATCACTGGTGTACATATAGAGGCTTTTCTTTTTGCCCTGGATGTTCCTGGACAGATTTATCAGGGCTTTAGCTTTCCTGATCCCTGGCTGCTCGGGCAATTTCTCTGTTTTCCTCCCAGGCTACTTGTCCTGGCTTCCGTCCCCTGCAGCCTTCCTTTTTGTCTTTGAGATTGTCCACGATCTAATTTTCTAAGTTTTTTTTTAATATAAGCATAAAGATATATGTGTGAATAAACACATCTGCGCTACTCATCAACACAGCTTCCAAACACCAATATCTTAATATTTCTCATCCAAAACATTTTGATGCAGAAATACAATAGATTTCACCTAAAAAAATCTTTGTTTTGTTATCTTATTGTTTTCATTTATTTTATGTTGGTAAGTATTAAAAGTTCCTACACCAAATTACAATACATATACTAAAAGAAATTTTATTATTGCTGCTGAAAATGGGAGAGCACTTTTAAAAAAAAGGTGACAATATTCTCAATGAGAAGGGTGAAATTTGTATTAATGAATTAGAATTGGAAGGCAGAAATATTTTAGCTTCACTGGAAAAATAAATAATTTTGTTAGGGACCAAACCTTATAGTAATTTTGGCAGTATAGTCTCAGAAGTGACGGAATGATAACTACGCATTTTATTCTGATAATGTTAGATATATATTTGCATGAATTTAAAACCTCTGAGATCATGTTATCTCCCTAACCTATAGTCTAGTGATCAAACAGTGAACATCTCGTGCAAAAAATTATGTAAGTTAATGTTCTTATTGCATTTAAATGGACTTTTATTTCTGCAAATATATAAATATAGGGGAACTAAAGATGTGTTCATTATCACATTGCATGATATGCACCAACATTGGAAATATTCTGATTCACTCTTCCTAAAGATTTCATCCATTCCATTATTTGCAAATAAAAAAAAATCAGCTTCCTTTTTTCCTTTTTCACAACAAAACCCACCACCCCCTCACCACCCCTTTTTATTCAGAGTGGACAGAAGAAGATATTACTCAAATTTCCCATTGAAGATTCACTTGGAAAACAATTGCAGCTCAAAGTAGTTTTCCACTTGTACTGTCTTAGACAACATAATCTGAAGAAAACTCTGAGGAGTATTTATTTTAATTTTAATTTCCAAAAAAACCCTGCAGAACTTTCTTTAGATTCAGAAATATTTTTGTTTGGAATTGCTCTTCATGTCATCTCTGCTGTTGTCCATAGGCTAGGGTCTCTTTATACAATGCCATGGCATGGTTGTTTTTTTTTTAAACTGTATGTCAATATTGAGAATATTAATGTTAAAATATTAAAATAATAAATTCATTTATTAAACATAAAAATATTAAAGAATATTTTCCTAAATCAACAGTGGAGTCTGGAGTGATTCTTAAAGATTTTTAGAAAGATTTCAGGTGATACAAAACAACTAATAGCTCCCCAAAACTGACATATACGTGCCGATTTGTACCAGTGGATGAGTTGTGTTCTTGGCATTTAAAAGTGTCATAGACTAGCTTGAGATAAGAATTTCGTTGTAGAGATAGTTGATACTACATCAGAAGTGTGTTATCAGAATTTCCTTGTTCTTCCACACAGGGCTCCTGGCATTTTAGGTCGACTTGTTCTTTGTTCAGATACGTCACTCCTGAGCTCACAGGGGGTGATCCTTGAACATCAGCCTGCTTTCCTGGACCCCTCTTCTCTCCAAGTCTCTATCCAATGTTAGCTCTACCAAGCAGACCCTTAAAGAGGCCACTGTCTTCTCTCCTGAAGGCCAGGGCAGCAAGCTTGCTGTGTCCCCTTCTCACTGCCTTAAAGGTCCTCCACTCCACCATTTCATGGTCACTGTTGCCCACGGTGCCCTTGAGATTTACATTCCCCACCAGCCCCTCCATGTTGGTGAGAAGAAGTCCAGCGTAGCACTTCTTGTTGACTTCTTTGTCTATTGGAGAAAGAAGTTATCATCAACACGGTCGAGGAACCTCTAGGACTGCTTATGCCCTGCTGGGTTGTCCCTTCAAGAGATACAGGTAAGAGATTAAGTAGTTCAGTACAGAATAACGATAATATTTTTGAAAGGAATTTGTTTAACTTTATTTCATTTTTGAAAAGAAGCAAGATTCTTAACCTGATGCTGTCTGAAACACCTACTTTGTTTCAAAAATATGCCGACAAATCTTCAGATTTAGTCACATTTGGTTATCCCACAGCTCAGTATTTATACGTTTAGTAAACCATTAAATCACATACATTTATGGCTTAAATACTGAGTGAGGAGTAAAACTGCAGGATTAATCTGGTCCTCTTTAAATATGTGAAAATTATTTTTTGTAAGTCTGCATCATCTTAAATTGAATCATGAAATAATATCTTTCAGTAAGAAGCAACATATTTGCAGCTACATTATCTTAAATAAGATAATGTAGCTGCGAATCTGTTGGTTCCAGTTGTCATACTACCTGGCTCATAGGTGAAATCCTATGGGATTAATCTGAAAATTACACTATGATGTGACATAATTATGATATTAAAATGGCTTTTCAGCAAAGATTTATATTCCTTAAATCTGTGGGATATTACGAGAATCTTTTGTGTGTTTGATAATCACACAGGAGACATTACTCAAAAAAAAAAAAAAAAAGGAACCAACCTGATTTGGTTTTAGACTTCTTCTTCTGACCTTGCAAACCTTAATTATAATTTACATTTTGCATACTTGAATTGTAAGTTCTAAGGATAATTCAGTAATTATTTTTCTGAAATATTTTTAAGTGAATTTCATTGCTTTAATTTCCTCATAAGTTCAGACTTCAGTGACAGAACATGCAACCTTGTACTAAAATATCCAAAAAGTCACTTTAAACACTATTTTCAATGTCTTAACATAACAAAGCAGTTGTAAAATGAGGTGTTAATCTCAGACTGAAATCATTAAAAGGTAGGTCACCCCTATTTTAAGTAGTCCTCATTACTCAAAACAGGGAAGAATAACACTGTGATTCACTGCAGTGAGTTTTTAGATTAACTGCCTGGTTTCTTGAAAGTTATGTCTATCAGAAGAAATAAATCACTGTGGATATTCTCCAGTTGCTTCAAGAAAGCCAAAAGAGTTGTTTCGATGACTGTAATCTTTTTACTATTATAATCATTTTGTTTCAGTGTAATTATTTTGACATTATAGGACTTCAATAAAACACTCTAAATGTGATCAAACTTTTTCCAATAGTAAACTACCTTCTGTATTGTTGGTTTCAGAAATTTGGCTTTAGTACAGTACTATGAAAATAGACGTCACCAGTAGCTGAAGATTCAGTGTCGTCCCACCCTCTTGAAAGCACATGGTCAGTTGCTGAAGGTATTTAAGAAGTCCCAAAGATGAATGGATAGTCTGACTGAAGGAGGAGTTATTCAGACTCCTTTCTGTTTGTCCATTTCTGGTCTGGCATGTGACAGCACCGTTTTCAAGACACATTTCTATCACTTCAATGCAACAACAGGAAACACACAAACCCTATTAAAGTACCACACTTTATTGGCCAGGAAATCTAATAGTCCTATAGAATAAAACCCACTGAAAACCCTAGTCTTATAAGGCTTTCATATTTTAGTGACTTCTTTCTTACAATCTAAAATTCTTCTGGTTATTTGCATTATGTTTTAGAGAGTCGTTCAGAAAATTTCTACTCACATTTTTATTTTTGGCTTTTTCTGAAATATCATAAAATAATATGTAATAGGCTATATTATAATTGCAATGCAATTACTAGGATATATAAAAAAATAATATGCATTTGCCTTTATTTGTTACATTTGTAACATTTGTTACATTTATTTGTTAGAACACTAGCTTGTTCTCTTTATACAGCAATAGAGAGATATATCTGTGGTTGTATAACTCGCTTGTCACATTTTATGCATCAGCAGCCTTTCAGTCTTAAAACTATTTGAAAGTTAACTGCTTCAAAGCAAAGCAACAGAAGAGCAGTCCATAGCTGAGCAATGAGGCATGATTCTGCTAATTTACTCATTCAAGAAAACCTATCTTTCATGAACACTGCAATTTGAATTAATTGTACTACTTTTTATGTCAGTAAGCATCAGGAACCTGAAAAAATGTTTTAAATCTAAACTTACACAAGTACTATAAAACTAAATTTATATGCACCTGTTGTCAAAGTCGCTTTATCAAGAAGGTTGAACATGGACTGACTATGAAAGTAAAATGTGTTCATTCCTAAACAATGAAGCTTGAAACTAGAACTAAATTGCTCTCATTTCTAGAAAAACATGTAGGATAGGATCATTATGTTGTGCTTCAAACTTTATATATCCCATAAGTAGAACTGCAGAATCATAGAACGGTTTGTGCTGGAAGGGACCTTGAAAGGTTATCTAGTCCAGCCTCGCCTGCAATGAGCAGGAACATCTTCAACTACATCAGGTTGCTTAGAGCCTCATCCAACCTGACTTTTATTATTTCCAGGGATGGGGCAACTACCACCTCTCTGGGCAACCTGTGCCAGTTTTATACCACCTTCACTGTATGAAATGTCTACCTTATGCCCAATCTAAACCTTGCCTCTTTCAATTAAAACCATTGCCCCTTGTCCTATCGGTACAGGCCCTGTTAAAATGTCTGTTCTCACCTTTCTTCTAAGCCCCCTTCTGGTACTGGAAGGTCGCTGTAAGGTCTCTCTGGAGCCTTCTCTTTTCCAGGCTGAACAACCCCAGCTCTCTCAGCCTTTCAAGTAATTCATTACTAGTTTACAATCAGCTAAAATATTGTGCTGTAGAGAAAGTAGTAAAATGGAGTTTGCCTTTGAGGCACTAAAAAAATTTAAGATGGTTTCCACAGCAACTACGATATTACACACCAATATAATTCCAGGCTTATTTTATTTATTTATTTATTTGTGCCTGCAGCTTTGCCTCTGGCATAAACCTTTGCAGCTGAGTTGAAGCTTATGATACATGTCATCCATATTTTTTTTTAGCGCCAAATCTAGATCTGACCAGCCAGCTTAAAAGGGGAGAATTCTCATAGCTGAAAGAAGAGGTGGAAAAAAGAAAAAATACTTACTGTCAAGCTTGCACCTATAAAGATGCAAAAGCGAATTTCCTGTTTTCAGAATGTAGGTTTTTAGCTTGCATGCTAGGCTGAGGAAAAATCTACAGTGGCTTAGTTTATATTTCATGTAGTGAATCGCTTGTTTTACATGTGAGTGAAGGTTGTTACAAAATGACTACTTCGGGATTCAATTTTTTCTGGAATGCAGAAAATATAGAAACAGCAATAAGTGGGACAGAAAGAAAGGCTGAGGAGAGTAGCTGCTGCAAGTCTTCTCAAGGCCTGCAAGGTCTCAGAAATAAATTCTGATTATTTACTATGTCTTCTGTGGTGATACATCTGTGTGGAATTGAATGAAGTAGAAATAACAGACTGTGCTCTTTAGGGGAACAGTGATCTTTACCTCCTTTATGGAGTTCTTGAGATGAGAGGGGAAAGAAGGCGTCAAGGAGGAACCTTGACTTCTTTACATGAAGTTGTGTATGGGAAGTTTGCTAGAAAGTAAAAGAAGAACTCAAGTGGGTGCTGAAACTACAATTACACAGACATAAATTTTTATATATGTGTATTTAAATGAATAATGGGATCTATCAAGTAGATGGTAAGAGACAACTTAGAATAGAATATACAAATCAAAGGAAAAAAAAACACAAAACCAAAACTATTTCTGCCTAAAATTAAAAAAAGTTCCTAAACTACATAAGCTTTTCCTAAAAAATATACAGTTCCTGTATTATTCTTTTATTTTCATGCCTACCCTACCTACTACTGTCTATTTTTTAGTCCTGTTTTGTAAATTTCAGTTTAAGTTATTGCCACAGACCAAATGATACAGAATTCAGCATACACTTCTATCTTCAGCAACAAAACACTGAAATAAATTGCATGAATTCTGAAGTACTGACTGTGACAGCCATGCCACATAACGTCAACCCTACATAGGGCTTGTCTTTACAAACTGAATCTTCAGCTGTCGCATGGTGTACCTGGGGAAATGTAAGTAATTGTGGTGATTGTGTGGAAAAGTTGCTTGTTCCACTAGCAAACATTAACATTTCTCTTTTTACTAGCTAGGAAGATTAGAGGATATGATAGCTCAGATGAATCAAACGCACATATATGAACTATGTATATTGTGTTTGACTTTGTAAAATGGGAAAGATCTCAACACATAGAATAACAAATAAACAGCAGGATTTTATTGAGGAGGAAGTCATCTGGGGTGGTTAGGATGAAATGATGCCCTGGTTTGTTGTTCAAGAGATAAAAATGAGAACCAGTCACTGCTATTCCTGATTTATCTTTATATTTTCTGCCTTAGACTTGTCTGTGGGAGACCTGAAGTCTGATGCATTTTTTAGACTTCTTTACACAAAGGACACATCCTGATTTGCTTCTCATTTTCTTTTAGTTGAAAGAACAGATTTAATTGTTGAAAAATTCCCTGTTAATTTATCTGTTCATAATGTCTGTGAAAAACAGCAGAAGAAATTTGCTCAAAGAGCTGTGTGAAAAGATAACTGCACTTTCCTTCATTAGGCGAGGCTGCTTATTTGGGCAGGGTCTTGACATACCGATAATCTTGACCCATGTTTCAGTGGTAGTTGGACTTTCATAACTTCTTGTGCCACCAGCACTATTGTACAAAGTCCAAAGAAAGGCAGATAAAGCATCCTGTCTTTGTGCAGTGCCCCTCAAATGTATTATTGTCATTTAGGATTAGAAGCTCCAGCTGGAACAGTCTTTCTTGGATTCTTGGTTACTCGCAAATTACATTGTGAGTTAGACTCTCTTTTCCCTTCTTGCTTCTTCCCTTAGCTGTCTGCTTATTTTTAACCCTTTGAAATATTTTTCTGCCTCACAATGTAGTTTGCAGGAGTGCCCAGAATAATCAGGTGCTTGTAAAATATAGGGGGAAATGCACAAATCCAATCTTGTACATCAACACTAGTTTGTTTGTCATGAAAAGTTAAGGTCAAAGTAATGTCACAACTGATTTTTAGCATGTCAATGAGGATACAGAATTATAAATACCTCTTTAGCTCTATTTCAAGTAAGTTTTTAAAATATAAATTATGCATACATAAACACACACATGCATTTGTATGTAAGTTGCTTTGTCAGTCAGAAATTTAAATAACTATATTATTTTGAAGCTTTCAAGAGAAATACAACCCTAAAGAGTAAGGGTGACTGACAGGTAAGTACAAATTGAACTTCTTGATAAATGGGGACTTTAAACACAAATCACACGTGAAACAGCTTCAGCTTCACACAGAGCTTTTGTCCCCTAGTAATATCTGTAAAGAACTCACCAATATGGAAAGAAGACAGGCTGTAGTTGCTTTCTTTAAACCAAACTGCTCCCAGGTTTGCCAAATGCGTGACCTCAACCCTTCTTAACTCAATAGAGAATGGAGAAACATAAAAGCAATTAGGGTAGTAAAAAATATTACAAGGCGGCAGTAATGAAGTGGATCTTACAAGAATCGTTCTGAACTCTGTAGAAAGCTCTGTGTAGAGGATGGAGAATGACATCTGAGAAGAAGATGAGTGAAGATGAATGTCACATACTTACATGTGCTGTAATTGCATAAGATCAAGGTATAAACAAAGAATAAGTAAGGCATAACTAATACCAAAAATAATGTTTTCAAATAGTATCTTCCTGCTTCAGAATAATAGCTTCACTTTTTATTCCTTTGGCTCTCATTCCCCTCCAGCTCTAGTCATTATTCACTAAACCAAACTGGACATCCTATTGAGACCTTCAGGTTTGGTTCTGTGAGACTCACTTAAGGCTTGAAACCACAGCTCATTGCTCTGTGTCTCTAATAGGTGTTACTAGGAAGTAGAGTCTCTGTAAGTGTCACTTCAGGGATGTTCTGCCAGGGCAAACACTGCTTCAGAAAAATATTTCCAAATATCTATATCCCAGCAAGACCTTTCAGAGTGCCTGTAGAATTTTCTCTTTGGATCAGTTTACTTTTACCAAGAGATCACATAGCAAGCCTTCACTGACAGTGTCCAAACCCAGGTCTCCTGGAACAGCACCAAATGAGGACACTTTTCCATCTATTTCTGAACTTTTTGTCCAAGAGTGGCAAAATAGATGTATAAAATGAAAATAGAAAATCTCACTGATAAGGAATTCAGACAGCAGTCTCCCATGGAAACAGTTCATTCTCTCTACTACAGTGAAATAAACTGTTGAATAAAACTCCTTAGAAATATTAGTTTCTTTGTGAAATGGAATGCGATTTTCCTGTTTAAATGCGATTTTCCTGTTTAACTCTTTCCTTTGTTCTAGATGTTTCTGACTAAAATAAAACAAACAAACAAACAAACAAACAAAGAAAACAACTAAAATTAAGCTGTTAATCAAGAAACTGACTGAGAGTTGGATTAAAGAACGTCCATCTTGCGTCTTCCCTCTGATTTTCTGACGACTTGAATTACCTCACCTTCAGTAACAGTAGCATATAAGTATTATCATTTGGTAAAATTTCCCTGGGAGAATTGCCTAATCTCTGTCACCATCTTCATTGGGGTAACATTCTTAGTCACCTGGGTGACTCTTTGTTATTGGAATTTCCTTGGCAGCACTACTGTTTAGCACTCTCTATACCCAATACTTCTGTCTTCTTTCCAGAATGAAGATGAAAGTAATACTAAGCAAAGCTTCTTACTGTCTCAGTGTCACTGCATGTGTGTGGATAAGTGGAGAAGCAATGGAATGGGACTACTCAGTGGTCAAAAAGGAAAAAAATAAAATAAAACAAGGCTGTTACATAGACACGTAAAGACCCTTAAGTAAAAAAGCAAATATGGACAAATGTTTGGGATGGGGTTAAAATCTTCATAATATTCAGCATAACAGACACACTCAGAGAGTTACAGCTATGTCCAGAAAAACACAGCATTATATTTGCTACACTCCTCTTTTGTGAAGATAAATGAAGAACATTTTCATTATGTTACCAGTTATACAATAATAAGCAGCTTTTTTTTTTTTGCCTTTTCTTTAATTATTATAATGTTATTTTTGCTTTGAGATATGGACACACACATTAGTTGAAGAAAAGCTAATATGTGGTTGGTAGACAAAATTCGTTCCCAGACCTACATACTACTTCTCAAGTTACTGTCTAAATCCACCCACTCCCAAGCAACTGAATTTGTAAGTGAAATTAGCTTTGACCTCTCTCTACCTTCTGTAACGCCGACTTTACCGCTCTGTAGAACTGCCAGTACCATCTTCTTCCACATATATGTCATATGAAAGAGTATACAAGAAATCAGATCTAGTAGCTGGAAATCAGATGCCTACCTTTTGCTAGAGATCATACATAATATTTTATTATTGCAAAACTTATTATGCAAAGCGTTGCCTCTGCTCTATTACCTGGCATTGGCAATGTATTTAAAAAACACTAATCTCAGGATTCTGACATGAGATTTGAAACATAGAAGAAATGCATAAATTCACTGTGGAGGAAGTTACATTTTAGAGGAAAAGGTCTGACTGCCAGTGAAAACAATAAATAAAGTAAGAGCACTGTTCTTATAAAAAAGCTGTAAATTTTAACAAAAGCAGTGAGCCATTAAACTTTCTGGTTAGATTATTTGAATTGAAACACCTTTATGAAGCTGGGGAGAGGGTAAAATACAAGTGTGCCATTCTGGACAATGTTCTTTCAAAACACCACACATCTGCTTAGCATGTTGCAAAGCAGAAGGGAGTACTGCAAGTTTAAGAAGCAGCTGCTGGAGCACAACTTCAGCAGGAAGAAACTCAGGTGCTTTAGATCTGAGTACGAGTTCTGCCTCTGTAGCATTACACAGGAATAACAGAACAATCACCCAGTCTTAGGTTAGTTGTATTGGGTTTGAATCTACATTCTTATACCTAAAACACATTGACAAAACACTTTTAAATGTGACTTCTTAGGACACGTTGCTTTGCTAAGGAATAACAGCTTTCAAGAAACTGTGTCCTTCTAGGACTACAGGTTTCCAAGGCAAATGGGTGAAATTTTCTTTTAATGCTGGCCAACATTTATTTTTATGCCAGAGGTAAAAGAAAGACATGTAGTCACTGAGTAGTTATCCATCTGAAATTTTCTTCATTAAAATTTGTGATAGCCTCACAGCAACTAATGAATATATCCTAATCCACTGATCTGAGAGTATTTTTCTCTCTACATAAATATGTTGATAACAGAGAATCAGAAATTTAGATTAAAAAAACCCCAAGCAATCAGGCAGGGTTATGTGATAAAGGATTGATTCCACAGTCCATTTTCAAGAGGACATCTAAACTCCTAGGGGTTTATTGTTGTTGGGGGGGTGGTTTGTGAGTCAGCTAACAATGTGAATTTTAGCTACAGGTAGTCCATAGCCCACAGAGTGCCATTCTGAAAAATAGCTTATTCCTCTTTGAAAGTTCAGTTTGATTATCTACATGACTTCTGAAAATGGAGTGCTAGTCTTAGATTTCCCAGGCGCTTATGAAATATCATCATGGGTGACTTGACTGAAGACATATGGGAAACCGGTCCAAGGAAAGAACTGAAGTCACTTGTTCTAAATTTGTGGCTACTGACACAAATAATACCCTTTCCCCCACGGACCGGTTATTATCATTACTTAATAGGACCTTTTGCTATTGAATTACTTTGCCATATTTGCAAATATTTACAAACCAAAGCCACTTACATATGTAAAAATAAAAGGATTTGGAAGCAGAAGATTCCACCTACATGGTATTCTCTTTTGTGGCTGTCTGTCTCATGCTTATCTGGAAATGTTTTTCTTAACAAATTCCTCAACTCAGAAAAATATTTGACCAGATCAAATCAAGCCAACTAGGAATTACAAATGCTTGTTAATATCAATGTAATTAATGAGAATTTTTTTCTTCTAAATATTCCACAGATTTTTCTTGAGTGTCCTACAACACAAACTGTTGAGTTAATGTAAAGATGAATGTAGACTTGATTTCACAGACATTTGTTAGAAAGGTGTTTGTTAAAACTATCAGAAGACACAGAGATATTTATGACTTCTTGACACCTAAATAAGTATTGTCAAAGACACAACAAAAAATAAAAAAGAAATTATGACTGACTCAGTGGAAAAGGCCTGTGAAAAAGAAGAAATGACAAGTTAGTAAGAGGTAGAGGGAGGAGGTGAGGAAGTAGCAAACTACCCCTTTCTATGTGCATATAGAAAACTTAGTGCAAAGTCATGGTTTATAACTGCGTGCAAAATTTCAGCTGCCTACCAGCTTGACAGAGCACTTCAAAGAGTTACAGCTCCTTTCCTCATTTGCCCCCTACATGCTACTGTCAAAAAACACTGAAGGTTTTTACGTGATGATTTCTGTAGCTGGTTTCTGATGTCCCTAAGGACATAGTTTAGTTGGGAAGACCAAATGACCTCAATATTCTAACTGTGAAAAATATTTTCAGATTGCACCGATCTGTGCATCATTTTTTCTTGTTGTTCTGCAAATCTACTTAATAACAATAAGCTCACTATAATTTTGTTCAGCTGAGCTGCCATTTCTCGTAAGTAAAAAAAAAAAAAAAAAAAAAAAAAGCTAAAATCTTCACCCTCTGCCAGCAATCCCAGAACCTGACAGACTGTAAATGAGCCCTTTGGTTTTCTGAGCACATCTGTTGCCTTTATCGTGTTAAAACTCATTCCAATTCACTTGCATGCTTTTAAATTAACTAAAATGACAGGACTAAAGGAAACTAAAAGTACAACAATTTAGAAGAACTCAACAACCAGATATTATCAGCATGGTGTAACTGTGTCACATTCATCAGAGCTTTATCTCTCTCATAACCAGCATGTACTGATCTAGAACAAACTGTCGTAACTTAATTAATAAAAATATACTATGCCTTGGTTCCTCAACCTGTTTTCTGCTACTTGTCCCCAGAACTGGCACAGGAATAAGATTAAAGAAATTCCAGGGGAACTAAATTGCCTGGGTTCTGGGTCTTTTATTTGTTCATTTATTTCTTCGTTTTGCGGGGGGAGGTTCTTATTTTGTTTCGTGTGGAGTTCTTTTCTAATACTTCTGAGTACACGCCTAGCACAATGAATCTGAGTAGCCAAATGTGATCTTGATTTGCTTCATTTTTTATAATAACTCTGTGATAATATAATCCTTTTCTGAACAGCTTAGAAAAGGTCTGACTGAAAAAGAAATAGAAATATATCTGAGCATATGTATGTGTATAAACTTCTTACATTTGCATAAACTTGTTGGGTTTGAGTTTGGCTTTGTAAATATGCTCAACTTCTAGTGAAGTCCTCAGTAAACTCCGTATATCTAAACGCCTAAATTGAATTCAACACGAAAAGCAGTCGAATACAATGAACTACCTAATCCTTTGTATAAACACAGTTGCTGTAATAAGTAGACGATTTCAAAGAGAAAGATAGTATACTTTTCAGTTGGCTTTTGCACACAGGTGAGGAAAGTGTCTGAGGGCTGTAGGCTAATGAATTTTGTCAGTCTAAAATGATACAGTTTAAAAATTAGTAAGCTTTTAGTTACGGAGGTTTCATTCTTATTAATACAATGTTAGATTGTCTCCTCTAGAAAGATGGGTTATGTCCAAAACTATATTATTAATGTGTCTTTCTCTTTTGTCACTGTTTACAACTGACATTTCTCTGTATCTAGAATCTGTGTTGTATTTGCTTTTTCTACACATAATCATGTAAGTGGAGATTACTAGACATTTTGCAGTACGTTATTTAGAAACACACTTTACAGAATCAGTGATAGGCAAATTTATTTATTTATTATTTATTATTTATTATAAGAAGTCACATGAACAATAACCACTTGGACAAAAAGCTGGTGAGCAAGGATCTGATGAAAAGTTATCTAGGAACAATGATGGTATTGCTTGGTCTGAGCCTGAACTAATGTGAATCTAATCTCATGAGAAATTGAGAAGTTCTACACAGTGCAATAAAAAGAAAAGGTAACAAAATGAGAGTTAACTGTCTGTCATGACTGTGACTGGACAGAACAAATTAATTATGGATTTATACAGAATGAATGATGAGGCAGGAGAGCAGAAGGAAGAAAACAATGGAAAATTAAACGCTCACGTAACATCTTGTGCCTTGAGCCAAGAAACAACCACCAGATCTTGGAATCTCATAACACATAAGATCCAATTAAAACTCAATCATACTTTTGTTTATTTGGTCACCCTGTGAGCTACCTATGCTCATCTCTTCTAGGTGATGACCGTACTAGAAGTATTTTCTCAACTGGCTGGCCAGGTTAGTGAGCAGCAATGGTCCCCAAGTTGTGTGCAACAAGAATATCTGTTCAAATATCTGACAGATGAATATTCTGCCTTGGGTATGTGAAATATAGAAGACATTTTGCATCCCACATTGAGTATTATATTTTGTTCCTTTTAGAAAAATGTGAAGCACTTGCAAAGACTATTATGCATCAAAAAAAATTGCCAAAAATATTTAGATTTTTAATTGTATTAACCTCCTAAAATATATGCTTCCAAATTTCAGAATTATTATTCTGTTTATGGAATTTTGATGTCTCTAAGTCTTTCACATTTGTACACCTAAAATCGCTATACCTACTGAATTTCCTGTTCCGCCTTTTTCTCCCTAGATATCCTTCTTCCGACATCCCACAATGCAATTTAGTAGAGACTGAACAATCTCTACTAAAACCTTCAGTGACTCTTGCAGCTGTGGATAGTTTCTAGACCCTCTTTAATCCTGTGTTTTATCAACTTTTATGGTTTTACCTCTTCCTGTCAAGGCTCATTCAATCATACCCTTCTCTCACTCATGTCTTTCCATATATGCACCTTAGTGTTTCTATAGTCACCTTCTCTCACTAATATTTCCTTGCATTTTAGCCATAAAAGCTCATCTTCAATATTATGAATAAACCTGTACTACTTTTCAAAACTCAACATCCAAGATAAAAAATACAACATGTAACTAGTCTCACGAACAACTGGCAAAATAGTAGAGTAATAACTCTAGTGCATTCATCATAGAGTATTTGGAAGAAAGCTATTGCTTAGGAAATAGGTAATTAGTAATAGGATGATTAGGAAAGATTTTGTCAGAATAATTTAATCAAGATAGTAAAATTTTTCGATAAAAATTTAAATGTAAAAAACCTGGATCATAAAATGCCAAATTAAGTTTAACATGCACAGTTGTTAACATGTATAAAACTCAGAGAAACCACACATGCATGCACAGACACAGACACATATGCACAGTATAAATCTCAAACACAAATACATTTCATTAAATTCATGACAATTCCATAAGTTGTTTTCAAAGCATCTTTAGTTTTCAACCATATTTTTAAAAAGGAAGTGGGGGGTGGGGGTGAGGGGTTGGAGGGGGGGGTGGAGCAGGTGCGGCGCAGGGAAGAAAAGAAAGAAAAAAAAGAACAAAAGAGGGATCTCTAAGGAAGAACAAGGCTTATGATTACAGGTGATCAGTTTTGAAAACAGAAATTAAGGTCCCAACCTTCTTAGAAACAGCAGTATACACTATCTTATGCACACCTGCAGTACCACCAGGATAACAAGATAATTTAGCTTCTCTAATAATTGACTATGTTCTATAATAGTTGACTATAGTGGAAAATAACTGAATTAGAAGAATTGTTAACGTTACTGAAAAGTAAATGAGGAATTACTTATTTACTACAAGAAAAATGGCCAATTAGCAACTAAAAATTCTCTTCTCAAATTTATCTTTCTCCTCTCGTCTTGCATCAGGAATTTTTTTTCACGTTCTTCTGCAGCTAAGGCCTGCATCCTACACCACTCAAACATGTTGAATAATACATAAGTCCTTGGTCATCCTGGGGCAATGGAACTATTTTTGGAATAAAATAGTATTTACTGTGATAATTCAGCTGCTTGTGATATGCATAGCTAGGGAGTTTGTTGTAATCTGAACTATAAACTAAAGATTTTGTTGTAAGGCAAAGCATAAGCCTCCACTGTACCCTAGATACCTTGGTATAGTCATATTATTATTAATATAGTCCCATTAATATTGTCCTAAATATTAGAAGTACCCTATGGGATAAAGCTATTTCAGGCTTTGGTCAAGTGCTTAGAAACTCCCTTTATTATCTCTTCCTTGTTGAGAGAAAATATTAAGGTAGTTAAAATACTGACAAAACTAAGTGGCTCTCAAACATGATTTCACCTGTATCTATGGTGTAATATTGATATCCTATGTATGATTCTGTAAATATTAATTTTACAGGAATGCAAACCTAGAGCAAAATTCAGACACTTATACTGCAATAACCTGAAACCTGAATTTAAATTGAAATGAGGAAGAAAAGCAATTTTGGAAAGCATCAGAAAAGTTAAAAAAAAAACCAAACAAACAAATTCAGTTCTTGACACAAGCTGGTTGTAGCTGGAACCTGCCGTGGAAATAGATGTACATAGATGTACATAGATGATTCTCTGCCTCTCTCCTCCACTGCAAGCTCTGCTGCTGTTGACCCAATTCATTCATTTTTGCTTTTTTCATCTGCCAACAATGCATATCAAAAGGATTGTCTGCTACTTAGTTCAGATAGTGGCAGCACGGAACTATGTAGAATGTCTTTTGTGTAAATTGGTGCCTATAATAATGCTATTTTTGGCAGCTGCTGTTACAGGTTGATCCAGTCAACCACAGTGAAATGATTGCATTGCTTTACAGAGTAGTGTGAACCACCCCAAAAATCTGTAGTAAGATTGAAGAATTTAAAATGGATTGGCACATCTCTTTTATATAAAATGCAAAATAAACTAAACCATTGGTGCAAATGGTGTCTTTAAATTTGTCATGCATAAAACTTTGGTGCAGAAGTAATGATGCAATATTTTTATTTGTATTTTGTGATATATATATTAAAATTTTATATAAAAATTAATATATAAATTATATAAATTATATTTTATTTAAAATTTTATATATTTTATATAAAAATGTTTACACAGAATATTTGTAACTTTAGAATAAATTTTTACAGTGTGTTTTCACTATAATGGAAATAATGTATTATGTTCCACTGTAATTGATATTATATATCTTTGTGCACCTAGATGTATCACTTGAACCAGCAATGCACAATTTTTTTGCTTTTCTTCTAGAAATTCCTGGGTTTTTTTAAAACACAAACATGTTTTTAACAATAAGTTACATAACAATCAGTGTGTCTCTGATTATCAGGTTGTTACGGAAAAATAAAAAATGAATTCCATATCAGAAATGTTGAGGGATCCAGGCTCTGTTCAAAGAAATCTGTTACCATTAATGGGAAATTTTGCTCTGGGTTTAGCTGAAAATTTGTATGTTGGTCACTTGTAATAGGTTCCAAACCGAATAATGAGATTTTCAGGCAGAGGCAACTAGCAGAGAAGACATGTAGCATAGGCGAACCATATTTCCTTTGTTTTAAAAAGGTGCAGGATTTTCCTTTCTGTTCAGTTCATGGTTTAACATGGCTATCATTTGTTTTTTCCTGACCAGCAGTTTTTAAAGTTTGGAACATGATTGAACAAGTAGTCAAACTAGATCACTGTACCTATAGAGTTGTTCTGACAAAGGTTTTGTCATTTATATGGTTAATGGGGAGTTTAAAATCTAAAAGACTTGTCAAATTCTCTATAAATTCTATGCAAACGTTGTCTTTGTTGCACCTATGCATTCTAACCCATCCCGATTAATTTTTTTTTTTTTTTTTTTTTTTGAAAGACACTCAGGATGCAACTAGCTATGCAGTCTCTGGTTTTCCAGTCAATTTGTTCAGGAGAATGTCTGGTGAAGCAAATAAATGAAAAAGGTTTAGAGAAGATTAATGAACAAAAATTATTTCTCACCTACCAAAAATTGCCCAAACAACATTATATTTACAGATCTTAGAGCAAAAAGCTCTTAATACTTTTTTCCTCTGTGTCACTATCAAGCTTTTTGCATCCCAGATGCACACTGGGATGATTTTATCTCAGTCCATAAGACCATTTAGCTCTTAGTCACAACTTTCAGGTCTGGGAGAGAGGATTAGGAATATCTTGTCCAACCTGTTACCTAAGGTATATCATGGATGTCTGAAATATTTTGTTTGAACTGCAGCACATCTTCTGGTAATGTTCAGTCTTGACTTTGAAAAGTGCAGCTCAGTAAAATCTATGACAACCTTTGGCAGGTGATTCTCATAACATTCAGCATTAGCAACATGACTTTCTTCTGCCAGCCCGGTCTAATTTTCTGCCTGTGCTTCTGTGCTACACATGCTCTGCCCAAGCCCAGTTAAAAAAAAAAAAAAAAATCTAAAATTATTTTCTCATTTGATAGAGAAAAAAATTGCACTTAAATTTTATATGCCTTATCTTGAGCTTTTCCACTGCTACAATATCACCTTTGAAAAACACTTGTACTGCATTCTAGGCACATTGACAATAAGGGCTCATACCTGTAAACTGGTAGCCCAAACCTAGTAGAACCACTGGTATGATGACAACAGTCTGAGCTATAGAGAAGTGGTTAGAAGTTGTTAAGTGTTATTGAAGCAGTAAATTCCCTAGGATATTTCCAGTGCTAAGCAATAAAATAGTGGGTCACCATATGCTAACACCACAGCTTTTACGACATACTTGCCAAACTCATCACTGCTGATATGAGTGGAGTGTTTAAGAAATCAAGGAAAGCCTTGAAGTGTAAGATAGAGTATGAAAGCTAATCTCGTGGGAATCACATACCAGAAGAGGAATCTGCTTTGTCTAACACATTGCACCAATAGCTAACTTTCTCTTTTATACTGATACTCAAAGCTGGACAAGTAGATAAACTTCCCATGTCTTTTCCCTGTTAACTGTGTATTGACACCATGTATACTTGCAGTCTGCCTTAGAAGGAGAGATTGTGTGAAAAGAAATATAACACACACCCCACCCAAGCTAGACAAAGGTTTTAGTGAAAAAAATATTTTTTACCATCAACGCATCAGGAAATTTTTATCAGCTCTGATTTCAACAAACAGTTCTACCCATGTCCTTAATATACTATAATAATATTATGTATTATTATAGCTATAACAATATAATATGTTAATATAGCTATAACTATCTGCAGGAATGGTTAGAAAAGAGGAATTATATTTCAAATATTTTTCTTTTTCTCACAGTACATCAAAATGGAGAGAAACATCACCAAGAACAACAACAAAACCCACACTAGAAAGGAAACCAAGGTGATGCCACAGAAGAATGGTGAAAGAGTGAGGTCCTGCATCAGTCCATTTATGATGTCTGTGCTCTGGCCAGTGCTCCCAGGCATGGATGCATCTGCACCGTGTGGAGGTGCTATCAGGTAGAGATCATGTCATTCATGCCTTTGCCAGAATCCTGTCAGTACGTAGGCAGCAGCCACCATGGTCTGATGACCCTGGTGCAGACAGCAGAGCACTCTTTTCCTTTATCGCAACTGACAACAGATTAAATAATAGCTCATCAGTGCTTCAACCTGAGCTGCAGAATAATTAAAAGTTCACAGTTACGCTCTGAGCTGATCATGAACGAGGCAAGGATGGAGACTTCAGGCTTGTAAGAGCTTCAATCTTTGATGAAGAGGTACGCTTTGACTTTCGCATTGAACTGCTCTGTATGTCTGGGTGTTTGGGGCCTGATAAAGGATCCAATGAAGCTAGTGAAAGGCTGAAAAATAAAATCCACCACCTGTTGTTCCTGGTCGTGCAGAAGCGGAGGAGGAAAGTGAGGAGGTACCACAGGACTTTCTGGTAACTGCTTTTTGCAAAACACTCAGCATCTCCTTCTTTCTAAGCAAAACTCCAATCCTTTTAAATGTTCTTTTGTTTATAACAGAATTACTTCCCAGTGTGTAATCACAGATGATGTTTTA
The DNA here is from genome assembly GCF_023634155.1 of Falco peregrinus. Classification (NCBI taxonomy): domain Eukaryota; kingdom Metazoa; phylum Chordata; class Aves; order Falconiformes; family Falconidae; genus Falco; species Falco peregrinus. Next base: position 3,504,513 of record NC_073739.1, on the reverse strand, counting down.
CAAAATCTGATATGCATATGATATTGTGTCTACAGAAAAACACCAACAAAATTGAATGATTACAGAGACTGAGATACAGGACCATAAATGCATATAGAGAACCACACTTGGAGTGTCTATGTAACAAACACCTCTCCATCAAAAATCCTTCCGTGGCCTATTAATTAAATTGGGTTTAATTGGATTACAGGCTTCCTCCCCACACAGAAAAAAATTACAATAAATTGGAGAGTGAAATCTGTACTGGCTACACTGAATAAATTTCTCTGTCAATGTAAACCTTAAAATTTTCAAAGTCAATTTGCATTATCTGTTCTTATTTGCATAATTTGATTGTAAATTTTGCAAACACTGTGACAGTTTCATTATAAAGCTACGATACAAAAATAATGAAAAAAATTAGGCATTTGAATAAATGAAAGATTAGAATGATTTTACTAACACCTTTTTAAAACAGGTCTTGAGATATTGCTACAAACATATGTAAAATCTTCCATCTTTAAGCTGGGTATTTATATGGTTTGTTGAAATGGAATAGCATACAAATATTTTATGTTTTGAAAAGATGTAAGTTACAGTTGTTTTCTTTCAGTAGGATTATTTTTGTTGGTACTATTTATATTTTGTTGGGTATAATAACACTGTTGTTCACATGACTCTTAGGGAACAATTACTGCTTGGAAACCCAAGATTGTCAGCTTGGAAGGAGATATAATTTTACTTTCTGTGGATAAGTTTGTATAGTTTTTCCTGATTATTTGTCATCCTCATCCCAATCACTTTTACTATGCTATAAAACAAGAAGCTTGAATTCTAAAACGCAATTAAATAAAGTTTTCACATTAAATTAATTATTTTACATACACATTTGTTTAATATAATGAAAAAAGCTGTCAGGCTTTTTTTCTGGGATTTATATGTAAGCAATTTGCGTGAAAACCCAGATTGTTCTAGTTTTAGAGTTATAGGACTGAGAAACGTATATATACTGATGTATGCCATATACAAATACCTATACATATAAACAGTGATGTATGCATTGAACTAATCATATTCACAGCAATATTCTTGAGTCTAGTCATAAGATTTCAGCTCCCACTTTATCAAGTTAAAGTTTAGAAATATGGTAGGTTTATAATTCAAACAAAACCAAGACCAATAAAATGTTAACACATAAACCCACAAATCATTAAATTTATATCCGAGTTTTGATCCAATTCTTTTAGCTGATCTAGATCAAACAGTACCTTCAACTTCTCATTGCAAAGGAGAGCATTATACTGCACATGACTAAATAACTTAGGGTGGGTGGTCTTTATTTTCTATCTGTTGCACTCATTCTCCACCTTATCTTAGGCAATTGCCAAAGACCCTAAACCCAAAATAATAATAGTGTTTCCTCTACCAAGAGTTTTAAGAGGATTTATTAATTTCTGAAAGCAAAAAGGTGTAGTGTAAGAAGTGTCCTTAATTAAATTTGACCTTTTTTTTTTCAAATGAACTACATAAGATTTACCGTAAAGTTTTTTATAATGATCTGAGAGTAAGTAATATAAAAAAAGTGTATACAGTGAAAGTTACTTGAGCAGTGCAGAACAGAACTGTGAGACTGCATTCCTCTATGCACTATTCTTTCCTTCCATATTTACCTTTTGTTTTAAAGTGTATGTGTGTGCGCTCTTAATATTAGTAAGATGGAGAAGATATTGTTTCTTAGATTATAATCTTAGGGCTCTCAGCTATAACAGAACATTTTTTTTTTCTTCTTGAAGGGGGAGCGGGGAGATCACCTCACTGCCTTGAACTCTTTCTATTTGTGGTATGCTCTTCAGGTCAAAATACTAAGGGTATGAAATTGCTATTAGCTCTAGCTATTAGAAGAAAAAAAGCAATAGGCTGCAGTCTTCATTAATCATATCTAATGCAACAGTGAAGGAAAGAGAGTTAGCAAAAGGCTACCTCCTATTTACCAACTCAAGATTCCAACTTTCAGAGATAACAATGTCAAGAAAATGGCTGCTGTTGGTTCACACATATTTGCTAGCTATCAAAAGGGCAAAAGGGCAATGGACAGTAATTTTCCTGCAATGCAAAAGAGAATCATTTTCATAGCATGAGGGACTCAGATGTGGAACCATCATATGGATTAACGTGACCAAGGGGTTTAGCTACTGTTCTGTACTTAATGAGATCAGGGTTCTGGGGGTTTTGTGCTTTAACCTGAGGCTAGGGTTCTCAGAAAGTCCAGGAAGTTACACACCCACCCCTCAGAGGAGTTTGCTGTACTTTTTTCTCATAACACTTTTAAAGTCTTTGAAATATTGTAGCCTGGAGCTGCAGGTGATAAAATTAGTGTTTCATAACTTTATTAAAGCAAAAGTAGCAGGAAAGGGATAAGACACTGCCTTGTTTGTGAATAAGACAGAGTCGCATCACTGCGAGCTGGCAGACGCTATCTGCAGATGTGCTTTGGCCTTATCACAAACCTCTACTGTCTTTCTGTTCCACTTGTGCAAAGATCTAGGTTTCTTTCATTCCCCTGTTCTAAAACTAAAATGTGCTCTCTTGGGACATTTAATTCATCGTGTTGCCTGTAGCCTGTGACTGCCATTGTGTTCTAGGAAGAAGTGTTTAGCAATACTTGTTCAGCATAAATGGAGGGCATAACCTAATATTCCACACATATACAATTGCATAGCTTTAAAAGTCTGCTACCGCAAATATGGCTACGTGCATAGTAGCAGTTTTTCATCTGTGATTTGTTTTTTGTAGTATAGCCTCTTTTTGATTAGACTCTTTACGATTCAAAGTACTCAGAAATCATACTCAGCCAAGAAGCTAAAGCCTAAGAGTTAAGAAAATAGCCTTCCCGACCCCCCAACCCCACCCCCAGTGCACATCTAGATTATCTAATATATCTAGCAATCCTCCAGTAATGTACCTAGGATTCATGGTCCTCTGTGATCATTAAAATGACTTAAACCTTTAAAGATATTTTTTTTCCTGAAATCCAAAGTTGTTACATTTAAAACTACCCATATATATCTGAAGGACAATGAAATGCTGAACCAAAGGAGGCTTTTTGCTTTCTGCTCAGATTCTTAAAATACATGGTTTCATCTGAGGGTTTTCCTTCATCTGATGCACAGAAAAATGAACAACAGTTCTTATTCGTAGTACAAAAAAGAATTAAATTAGTTTTTAAAGTATCTGAACTAGTTCTTTACCGTCCCAGACAATTAACTATCTCTAATGATTTTTATGATGGTCCTGTAAACGTTCCATCAAATATAATTTGGGCACAGAAGAAGAATCAGGGAGTTGCTGAACTACATCTTTAATAAATGATGTCCCTGCAAAGTTACTCAAGTGTTACTGTCAACTAAGCTCCACATCTCTCATCATCCTCATAATCAGCTAGCTGTTGAAGATGATATATAACACAGGTTTGCCATTTGCAAAGCTTCACTTGAAAGACTGATGCCCTCAGTGGCATAAATTGTGACCACAATTCTCAAGCAGTGAGTCTTGTAAGAGATATGTGCTGACATCACATTTCTGCATTTTACTACGGAACTGACATTTATGCCATTTATTGCCAAGTGTGAGATGAAGCAAAATAAAGGACTAATGAAAGATGTCATTAAACTTCCAGGAAAGTTTAAGCCCTGAATTTAAATGGAACTGTGTAGGAGATGTGTAGGAAATGCAGCACCGATCCACCCCAGACTTCAGTGATGAGGGCAGAGGTCCTCTAGAGAAGGATACTTGAGATCCTGTGTCAAGAACAGAAACGCAGGAAGAGATTACACAAACGTGATGGACTCTGAATCCCCTAAGTCAGTCAGCTTGTGATTCAGGAACATGGCAGGGTCTCTTCACTCCCTAACTCCAAACAAATTCCACAGACCAATACATTTAGATTGGCCTTTTATTCATGAATGGAGAAAAGAAACCTGATTGATCCAAAGAAACTGGCAATGTGGATAAGCCTTTCAGCCTTCAGCAGGGAAGCCTGTTTCTTATAAAAGAATTAATAACATGTTAAAACAAATTCTGGCTTTAGACTTTGGAATTTGTATTCACAGATGGTTAATCCCCACATTTTTGTCTAAAAAGTATATTCTGCTTTTCTGGAAATGGTGTATGAGTGAATAAGTAGTAAAAGGGGAACATAAATTCTCTCTCTCTCTCTTCCTTTCCCCCTGCTCCTTCTCCTCCACCTGCCCCAGACTGACATCTGAGACTTAAATTACAGAGAGATGGTCTCCCTTAAACTGCAGAATGTCATATTTATTGTCATCCTCGGAACAATTTCAATAATGGCTGTATCTCCCATCAGAGCACAGGCATCTCTTGTATTACAGGATATGTGTTGTCTGATTTCCTCTCCCTCAGTGACTGTCAGAAATGCAGTCTCCCAAACATTATGGAGAAAAAAGATGACATGGAGGTACTTGGTTCAGTCAGGCATGACCTTTATATCTTTTTATTATCCCAATCCATCAAAGAACTGACAGAATCTTTTACATAGTCCTCTTGTGATATTTGTGAGAGTGGCTGTTCGTCCAGACTGTAATAATAGATTTTGCAATTTAACACTAACTTCAGTTAATACAAACAGGACTGCTAGGAACAGAACATTGTGAGACAAGAGCAGTATGCTTTGTTTGTGTGTGCATTTCTAAAAAGTCTTTGTTCTGTGTGCCAAGCAGTTATACTTTTAATGATAGCTGCCTGCTAAATATTTTCTTCACTGTAAAGTTTTGTCTTCTGGTAACTGAATTAAAGCTCAGAAAGCTTCACAGTCTCTGCTACAGTTGTGAACTGCTCTTCTGGCCTGATAACAGCAATGTTAACAAAATGTATGTTTGACACATATGACAGTTTTTGCTGAAGGCTCATTTTAAGGCTTATAATCATTCAGCAGCAATCGGAAATTTCTTGTGAAATGATAAAAATCTCTTAAAAAACAGAAGACAAGAGAGTGTTTTAAGCAAAATTGAGAAAGTTAAATAATGTAAGCATATATATATATATGTAAGCATACATGTCTATTACAGGGAAGAAGTTCACAAGTCTAAAGTAAGAAACAACCTCATAATTCTAGTTAGCATTGACATAGATGTTTGACAAGATTAGAAACTATATACAGAAGCTAGGCATGTTTGGATTCACAGGACCAGGTGGATTTTACCTGGGTGAAAGGGTAAGGCCACTATGACCTATAAAATATCATACAACTAGGGGGGGGTCTCTGATGGCTGAAGGTGGGTGGCATCATTAAGAGGAGCAAGGACAAGTGTTTGGGGAGTTATTGTCTAGTTAACCTCAATCCTTGAAAAAGCCTAACTGTGTTATTTGGAATCCATTTCTAAGCACAGTAGGACAATAGGTTAATCAGAAACAGTCAATACAGATTTGCCAGTAACAAATCATTCACAACCCCGCTGATCACAGAAGGGTGCCATGATGAAGAGTAGTGATGCGATATACCATGATTAAGAATGTCTTCAACACTCTGCCGTAACATTCCCATTTGGAAGCTGAGGACATACGGACTGAAAGAACAAACTGTTATGTGGAATGAAAACTGTCTGGGCCTCCAGGGTCAAATCAATGCCATAACACCAGGCAGAAGGCCCCTAACAACCAAATTAACCAGAGGTTGCTGCTGAGGCCACTATACTATAATACTTCAATCATCAACCTAGACAATGAGAAAGAAAGCACTCAAAACATTTTCAGCTGGTAATAAACTTGGGTGAAATGATTAACATGCCAAACGGTAGAAATTCAGTCCAGAGGAACTGTGAAAACTCTACTACCAGTCTTACAGAAACCTCATGAATTTCAACAAACAGAAGTGCAGAGTTTTGCATTTGGGGCAGAATAACCTCGTGGGAGGGATCAGAGGGGTACAGGCCAGGAACTGACTGGTTGGGTGGCAGCTATGATGAAAACAACAGGGAGGCTGGGTGGGCAACAGGTTGAAAATGAGTGAAAAGCATGTTCTCATGCTGAATAAAGAAAACTGCATAGCCAGCAGGTCAGGGGGAGTTATTGTCTACCTCTGATCAGCACTTACAAGGCCATGATGGAACCATCTGTTCAGTTTTTGATATACCATTATCAGAGCAATGTTGGATTCATCCAGTAGTGGGTTACCAAGACTGTTAGGGCGAGAGCATATGACCTATGAGGAGAAGGTAAAGGAGCTGTTAAAGGGCTTGTTTATTCTTGCAGAGTGCAGTTTGGGAGTAAAAGGATCTCATGGTACCCTACAACTAGATATGGAAAAGTTACAAGGGTGAATAAATACATTTTTCTAGTTAATGCCAGATGATAAAATAAGGGACAGTAGCTACAAATTGCAACTTAAGAGACTTAAGAAAGGCAACATAAAGACCTCTTGGTATGAGGGTAGTGTAGTAATAGAAAAGCTTAGTTGGAGAGGCTGTGAAAGGTCCATCTTTTGACCTTTTCAAGACTTAAATAGATAACCACTGATGTAAACTTAGCAATAATCCATGGTTTCAATGGGAGGCTTAAGCAATTGCCCTCCAAAGATCCCTCCACATCAGTATCTCCATTCCAGGCTTTTTCTTCCACAAAAAAAGTTTTGGCTTTCAAAATCATATGTCTATCATCTCTAACACTTGTAAGCTGATTGTGCACTCCGTAAGGGTTTTGCCGAACATTCAAGATGCAGTGTACAAGAGTATGTTTTGTCTTTTTCTCTGTTATTTCTTTATAATGCCCATCATTCTTTTACCTTTGTCACTGATTTGACTCTACTGAACTGAGATTTTCAATTTTATCATTTACATTTATCTGTACTTATTTAATCTGTCATTTTACTTCTCAGTTATTCAACACCAAAGACCTTCTGAAACTCTTGGCAATTGCCTCTTTCTTTTATTGAAGTACATATCTTACTTGTTCATAAAAGGCTTGAGTATTAAGATGACTAGGTATACAGCATAAGCACTATCTCATATTAATATGGGTCTCCAGTGCTGACCTATCTACTTAAAAAAAAATCAGATATATTTACCTTTTTTATTAAACAGTTATTGTTCATCTGTATGAGAATCTTCCCCTTTTATCCTGTGATGGATTAGGTTTTTCAAGATGTGTTGATGAAGAGAGTAGATGAATGAACTTTTGAAAAATCTAAGTAGATTTAGATTAGCTGGTCACCCTCCTTGTCCAGACACTCACTGATTACCTCAAAGAACTCCATTAGGTTTGTGAAACACATCAGTGCACAAAACAGCATTGGGGTTTTTTTCAGAATATCACCCCTGTAACCACTACTAGTTAAACAAGAGGTTACACACTGTAGTCTGTGTTTCAACAAATTTATCCTTTATTTCTTTTAGAACACCTAGAGAAATAGACACTGACAAATTGTTAATGTTCAGTTTGTTTATTCTTTATGTAACTCACCCTGACACTTCAGAATCTTGTTGAAAACCTACCTGCATTCATTTGAGACAGTCTACCACCCTGTGAAGGGAAATTTCACCATGGCATCCTCTCCAAGATCCTCTAGAGTTTCCATGCAAATGCAAGATGTTCATTAAGTTTGGATGGGTTTTTTTTGGCTTTGGTTTGGTTTCTTTTTTCTCATGGAGATTATCTTCTCTAAATAGTTTTTGTCATGGAAACAATTCGATATCAGAGGAACGTGCTCAAACAGCTCTTGTTTCAAAGCTCTCACAGGTTTTTATTTGTTGACAAAAGTTTTAATTTGCCCTGAAACAATGAACTAGATATAGAATAGGCTTACATGTAATGAAAGTTAATCTCAGTTAAATCATACCACTTTGGTGGAGCTAATTGAGATTTACTGCCTGAATTCACGCTGTCAATGTAGACAGTGAAATAACTCAGATCAATTTAGGACTTATAAATCCATTGTAAGTCTGTCTTATTTGATGCAATTCAAATTGTAAATTGGATTACTCTTGCTTCAGAACAGGAGTTTCCACTTTAGATTTAAATGGAGACTTTGTATGACAATACTATTAAATTCAGACTAAGAAATAAGATGGCAAAACATGATTTTTCATGGAGAAAACATGGAAGTTCTGCTTCTTGCTTATTTTTATTGACATGGAAGAGAGTTTAATGAAGAGTCATTATCATTTTATGTGCAAGACAAAACTAATGGTGGTCTTGCACAAACGTGACATAATGGCTTGCATTTATTGTCATCAAAGTAGTATTGACAACAGAGTACAAAAAAGGGATCTGGGCAATACAAATTAAAACCAATCATCAATTTTAAAAAAAAAATCTGTACAAAAATCTGTACAATTCAACTAAGTCTGAAGATTTTAACCACAGCAATATTTCCAAGAAAATTGTGTTTGGAGAACAAAAAAAAAATAAAAAAGCATTGCCACCAGATAAATAAAGCTGTCTAAAGTGGCAATGCTAAAGAAATTGTGAGATTTTATATGAATTAATGGCTTACATTGATCTAGAGCTAAATCTTAATTTTTTGCACTCAAAAGTAAAAGTGTAAGAAGTGAATTATTAAGAGACATATGAACCTAAAAAAAAAACCAAACAAAAAAAACCCCAAACCAACTAACTGTTTAAGAAGGCTAACATAAGTACATCTAGAATAAAGATCTTAAAAAAATACAGGAAAGGTTTTATACTCAAACTATGTCATTTGGCTTGCCAGTGAGGAGGAAAATATATAAAACTCTGTAAAACTAAAGTGTATTTAAAAGTTTTAACACTTTTTTCTCTTTAAAAAAATAGATTAATCCACATGTATTTTAAATGAGCTCATGGAAAAGTCAGTGAACATTAATTTGCTTGATGTTTTTACGGCATCCAGCAATTTAAGACCCAAACCTCATGGAATATATACATCTTGAGTTCAGATCCTCAGCTGGCAAGTAGCCAGCTTGACCATGGAATAATAGATTTTCAGTGCAGGCCTCAATCTATTCCTGACCTTTAAAAGAAGACCATTTTATGAGATTGATGAAGCTGAGAATGATTTTCTTCCGTAACCATCATCAATGCCATACAACACCCGATTATTTTCCTGCTTTATGAATTTTATACATCCTCTGACATTCCCAATTTATCAGTTATTGCCCTTCAAGTGAATCACCTGAGTTTAAAATGATGGATATTAAAAGTAAAGCAGCATATGCATACCATTGCACTCTCACAGAATCACTACTCCATAATATACTCTAATTTGTTGACAAAGGTTTTAGAGAACTTTTTTCTATAGGCCTAAGCTGCAGATGTCTATCCACACATAAACTTTTTGTTCTGTATGCTTTACAGTATTTAATAGCCACATTTTCTTTGTGCAATTAGCCATCTATATGTGCAACTGATAGTACAGTAACAATTATTTGTACTAACAGAAAGGGGAACCAGAATATTTTGTAGGAAGAAAAGAAAAAAAAAAGAAAGTGTTTCTATTTCTACCATAGGGATGCTCATATGGATTCCAAAATTGTTTGCAAGTGTCATTATCACCCCACCCAATTAGAAATGTAGATTGTTGAAGTCTATGCCCCACTAATTAAGACGTATGTCACACAGGAAGTACAGGACAGGAAAACACTGCTAATAGTGAAAAAGCAAATGCCACTGAAGTGGGGATGTCTATCCTCTAGCTGTTAATAATGTATATTTCTAAGGTAAAGCTTGTTATGACTGATATCCACCTCACCCAAGAGGTTTTCCTGTTTTCTCCTGTTGGAAAAATACTAGTATAACTTTAATAGTCAAGTGGATAAATAGCTACCATTCATTTCAGCAGGTGAATCATAGCAAGTTATACTCTCAATGCATCCTGAAAAGATCAGCTTCTGAAAATAACTCTTTTTCCAGTAAAGGAAATCTCTGAAACTAAGGTTAAACTTCTCCTTTTACCTTTTAATCTCTGCTTAATGTTGCTCTCTTTAGAGTAAACCCTCGCATCGTTAATTTGTTGGTGCCTCCTGTTTGCAAATGATCACCTTTATATGTTGACTCTTGTGCTTGAAAGTAAAGGGTTTTTTTCCTGTTTCCTATTATATACACAATGAAAAAGTACTGGCATAACATGAAGCTGATAATTTCTTTCATGCAACATATAGTAATAAGATTAACATTGGCTTTCTGCAGCATATAACAAAACTAAACTCAGGAGAAAAGAGAGTATCTGTATCTTTCCTTTGGCAGGGACTATGATGCCACAAGATTCAGAGACAGTTAACTCAAAGACAGAAATTTAGAAGAGGTTGTAACTTGAAGAAAACCTATTGTCTTTATAACACTAAGAAACATCCCGGAATCATTCAATTAAAACAAAATCATTAGGCAAGATAATGAGTTGTGTTGATGTTGTACTCCCGATGTATACTTAACTAATAGAGTAAAGAGGTAGAAGACAAACTCCTGTATTTTAAATTGGAAAAAAAAATGGTATTTATCAAGTTTAATCTGCATTTTTTTTCTAGAAATAACTCACCAGTTAAGAGAACAAGTAAATTCGCTACCATAGATGACATACCTGTTCTAGAAGAGGGCAGAAATTTTCCATGAAAATTGATCATTAAAAGCAAAATATTTTGTGATATATTGTCAGGTATGATATAGTGTCAGTCAATTGGCACAAGGCAGATTTTCAACAGAACTTCCTCCATTTTAATGGGGAAATCTTAAAATTCAGGTTCTCATAGACCCAGAGATCACACAGTTTCCAGGATTTCTAAGGCAGAATTCAGGTTGTGAAAGCAAAACAGGGACCTCAGAGCTTCCTTGGCAGAATTTTCAGGTAAATACTCTGTAGCCAAGTTTAACTAAAATTGTCAGATGGGTAGTTTATGTTTTGACTAAAGTTGTTTTTTGGTTTGTTTTGTGGTTGGTTGGTTGCAATTTTTTTTAATAGAAGCTCTTTTTTCCAATAACTAAACAGGAATTTAACCCTTATTAGTATTCTATTTTTATATATATACAAGCACATATATACTGGACCTTTCCCACACAAACAGTGTAAGATAAAAACATTTCTTCGTTCCAGATTTCACAAAACAGCTGTTCTACTAAAATTTCTTATTTCTCTACAGGTCAGGTTTCTAACTTTTTGACTCACTTTACTAATACATTATTCAGGGACAGATTCCCAAAACACGTTGAACTTAACATGTTTCTTATACTCAAATATTAATGTACATCACTTTGAGATATGCAAAAGCTTTTCAAATAGAAATTGCCTATTATTTAGACTCAGTGCTTTTGTTAATCAGATGTGTTTTGCAAGGCATGGCATGCAAGCAAGACATTCAAGCTTCTCAGAATGACTGCTTTGGGAGTTCTAATTTCTGAATCTTGCATTTACTATACATTATATCTTTGTTGATTCTAATGGAGTAATAATAGAATTGCTGTACTGTAAAATAATATCTACTTGACTTTTCTTAACTTGTCTGGAACAGTATAAAAATCCAAGTTCGAAACATAATCTTCAAACACTACTTAATTTATTTTTTAACTGACATTCAATGAATGGATATAGAAAGACAATCAAAGATAAAATATAACTGATTCTGATAATGAGCATCTAGATTACCTCAGGGAAAAAAAAAAAAGGCAGAATTTGAAAGATGCTCTTTGTGCATTCTTCCTTCTACAGTGATTTCATAGCTATATATAAATAACCTACCTGAATATAACATTCTGTAACTTTTTCAAAAAGGAAGATGAACTTGAAACTTTGATAATGCCAGCTAATGATTATGTAGTCTTCCACATTTTATGCTGGATCAGGGGCAAATTTTTTAGCCTATTTGTTTCCTATGCTTTAGTTAGTATCAGAGAGTGATCTCAGAATGGATAAATTGAATTCCCTTTGAATGAAACCATGCTGGGATATCTTTTCCAGTCACTAATTAGTGACTGGAATTTTTAGTCTACACATTGGGAGCTAATTTGAAGTAGAACTTCATAGCATGTACTCAATGGTCAGCATAGCCTCAGCACCAACCATTTCTATCCGCAGATCCTCCCGTATCATAACAACTATTTGGTACCAGTACTGCAGTCACATTTCTTCCAAATATATTAACACATGTACATATACATCCACAAGACAATGAAAAGAAAAAGTTTCAGATTTAAAAACTACAGTTTTACATGAAATAAAACAGAATCGCATTTTCCAGATGAAGAGTTTTAAACTTTTCAGGTTTAAAACATGTAGGTAGGTATTCAGATATCAGATCTTCATCAGGTCTGTAGATTATTGATCTACAAATCAATAAACATTTGAAAGATGAATATATGATGGATATTACTGATTTGCATTTAGTTTAAGAATGGTTTCTGGAAAGAATCTCTTTTATGCTGTAATCATTGCTGTGCAACAAAAACTCTAAGCAAATTTAAAGACATCAGGAAAAATAATCAAACTAATATTTTTGCCTGACATACCTGTTATTTCTTGCATTTTCACAATGACTTTCCAGTTTGTGAGGTTTTGACAGAACTAACCTTATATACCGGTGGGTTTTACTATGCTTTAATCATAAATCTAAAGCTGGTTAGCATTGTTTACTACTGACCTGAGGAACAAAGACACAGAGGTTTTTCATATGTTTTATTTCCAAAAAGATATATATATCTCTCAATGAATGAGCTGTAAAGGAAAACAGAATTTCCCTGGAGATCAAGGTGGACAGTTTCCAAGTCATTTGATCTGACACTTTAGGAGCCTGCTGATATAAGATCTGTTTATACATAGAAATCATCATTACTTTCTTTCTTCTGAAGGACAAGACCAAGTTGCTGGGGTGATTCCTTATGCAAACTCTAGGTTCAAGCATTCAGTTATCAAACAGTTAAGATACAATAACTGGAAGTAAACATTCCCATAATACTTATGTCCTGAGATACATGTTGTAAGTGAAAAAGGTTTTGAAATATTTTTCTCTTTCAGGGCTTACTGCCTCGGGTTTTTTTCTTCTGTATTGTACTGTTGTGTATTAAGTCCAACAGCTTCAAGCATAGAGGAAACACACAACAACTTTTTTTGTCTACTTTCTGCACTGTTTCAAATGCAATTCTCATCCATGTGTGTAAAAGCAGATGAATTGGAACCACCAAGTGTGTAGGTGATTGTGCCAGGGGAATTTCTATTGCTTTGCTGTTGGACTTAAAATTCAGATGCATTCTTTTGTTTTAAGGCTTAAAAAATTAAGAATTAACAAAACGTCTTGGAAACTAAGATAGTCATGCATGTTTGACATGTAGCTATGTTTTTCAGCAGAAGGAAAAACTGAAGGTGATTCTCAAGGCATAAATGTCTACCTAGCAGAATGAAGTGCTGTAGATTAGATGGAGCAAAATTTACCTGTTTTATCCTAAGTAGTAAAGGACATGTTTAACAAACCCTAAAGCTACATGCTTATAAAATACTATGAGATTACACATTATTTGAAAGGACATAAATGTTACCAGTTCACACAGAAAATCACTATGTAGACATAGAGCAGTAGTAATTTCAGTTGAACACAGGAACTGTCCACATAAATGCTGAAGCAAAAAAAAAAAAAAAAAATCAACTTTAGGCCAAACAAAATTTGAAAAACACCCTGAAAGTTGTTCCTTCAAGTCACATAATCTCTTTTCTCATACCTTCCTCATATGCAGATCACTTGAAATTATTTCTACTTGTCTTTCAAAGTGCACAGAATACAATGAAATCAACATTTTGAAATTTGTCGAGTTCAGTTTACTTGTCTTTTTGACTGGTCATCCTGTCCTGGGCACCAGAAGAAGAAACATAATATACTGGAAATATTATCTGACTTGACTAGAGATTTATTAAATTATATCAGGAAATAATCCAGTAATAGTGCATCCAGCATAGATCATAATTTATTTTATAACCGTTACCATATGGTAAAGACCTGTTGTCAGTTACCATCGCCCTATCCTCTCTCCCACCTCCAATCTGTTAATGTGAGCAGGTTTTGAACACCATAGACTTCCCCCTCATAATGTGACAAATGAGGCAAGAAAGAGAACAAGTCTTTGCCATTGTAAACAATAAATTCTTTATGATTATTCCTCCAGTACTTTCTGAATTTTTCTTTTTCTAAGTTTTTTTGCATTTCAGTCTATTGAGAAAACAGACTGCCAGCTGAATAAATACGGACAATAAGAACTTGCCATCCTGAGAAAATGTTAATTTATTTGCATAATTAGTCCATTTTACTCAATTCAGCAGTAAAGTTAAAAAAAAAATAAAAATAGCTGAACATAATCTAATAGTACACATCTAGCCTTAAAACACCACACAGTGTGAAGCCCCAAAGTTCCCAAAGCTATAACTTTGCTAGGAATTTTGAAGAGTGTGGAAGGCTTATTCCAATTATAATAAATATGTCAAGTTTTATGGAACAGATTATGGATTCTCTTTCAGAAACACCAGTTTAAATTATTTCCTGAAGGACCCATTTTGGTCAGATATTTAAAGCCTTTCCAAAATGTAACAAAATAAATCTGGGTGTAATACTTAAATCAAAGTCATCAGAATATTTTAGCTATTTCTTCTGAAGTTCTCACACCTTTACAGGATCTTTTGCATCAGAGATTCTTCACAATGAAGCAAAAACTTTTCCTAAAAAGAAACAACACCAAAACCCAAATATCGTAGATGCTAAAATGAGAGATCATTCAACAAAGAGAGTACAAAAGGCATTATCTTGTGAGTAAAAAATTTGTAAAGGAAAAGAAGGCGGGGGGGGGGGGGGGGCGGGCGGGAACCCAGACCTATTGATTCATACCCATCGCTACCAGATACAAATTACATTCCTAGAAAATCTCAACCAAATAAATAAATAAATAAATAGAACCAAACAAGCAAAAGATGCCTGATGCTAAAGGAAATTGAAGAAAAAATGAGAAAAGAATATTAAATATTGTAGAGAATTAAAATATCAGAAAATACTACAGAAGAGAGGGTTATTTTTAATAACAGAAGAAACTTTGTTTGGAAATCTCTGTGTTGATGAAACTTGCAAGTAACATCTAGCAAAGACAGACATCATAAAATGCGGATATTAATATATTTAAGAAATACAAAACAGGAGATAAACTGATAAAAACATTGGTCCTTTGGGGACCAAAATATGATTTCTAAAACAAAAATAGGCAGACGAGTGCCAAACTAACATTTAACCTAAAACATATGAACTTAAATAGCTGTATATAACTCACAATAAGACAAGGAATTAATTTTTAACTTCCAAAATTAATGAAAAGACATCTCCAAAAAAAAAAAAAAAAATATCTGTTTAACTACTGTTCACATATATAGTTCTATTGATGGAGATGAAAATAGTTTAACAAGTTATTAACAGAGTTGTTTTACTTTACCTCTGAGAACTGTGTTATATTTCAGGGGAATACATCAATCACAAGTAAAGAGAAAGAACTCTGAATCCAATATGTTCTTTGGGGGGGATGTTTATACTGACTAAAGCTAAGTAATTCAGAAAATTAAGGAGTGATACAACCACTTTGAGTAGTTTTTGAACTATTTTTTGAAGACCTTAAAAGTATCAAGAAAAAAAGTGTACTTTATGTCAGGTATGCTTACGGAGCAAGAATTCATATAAGTTGTGAGCATCTGAGATGTACTTTAGGATGCTCTGTTATTACAGCAAAGCAAAAGCTGTCATACTGTTTGCATTATTTATACTAATACAATGAAGTATTTGGAAACTCAAACATAAGAACATAATTGCCTTAGTAAAACATAATAAGGTGTAAGACATAATTGCCCTCAAGTTTGTTTCAAATACCGCTTTCTGGAGCTAAATGACAGTTCACATAGCTGGTAAGGGATGGCACTACTTTGTCTTTCTTCCTTTTTTTTTTTTTTCTTTAGCAAAGATGAGCATTTTATGACTTATTTTTTCCAGTGTTCACAACACCTGAAGTCCCCTGAAGAATTGCTCCTCCGAAACGCTATGTCTTGCCTGCACTTCAAAATGCTAGCTTCATCATGAATTACCAATATCTCCTCACCTAATGTGTTCTTTTTTTTCCTTAGAGTGTGACAACATCTCCATTTCAAGCACATCAGTACCAAATTAAAAGCAGATTCTGCCAATAGTTATATGAGAATCACCTCCAAATGTGATTATAAATGATCCTTAAATGCTGACTTTACTAATAGTAATCAGCTTACACAAGCGAGGAATTTCTGTTCTCTTCCAACAGCCTCTCAGGATCTGTCAAGGTCAAAAAATGTCAAGGCTGTACATTAGAGATACTCTTACAGCAAATAAGCAACAAAAATGCTCATTAGTGGCCTTAAAAACTAATTTATGACAAAAGAACCCTTTGAAGCAATTGAAGTAAACACACTGTCAGTGGTGATACTGGTAAGCAGCGCAAAACCACATCTGTTTGGTGGTATCATAGAAACTTAAGAGCACATTTTTTACGTCATCATTTTGTTTCCCCATTCTGCAACATGTAGATACTTGTCTACCTTTAAAATGACTTTCAGTACTTCAAGAACAGTTGTCCTGATGCAAATATTACTATTTCTGGAAGCACAAATAGCGTGACACTACACTGGTTAAAAAACTCCAACAAACCAAACCCACAAGACTTATCCATAGGAAAAATACAAAAGTCCAGACAGCTCACTGAGAAGTAGTGTGTTTTAAAAATATTTCAACTCTTATTTTGGATGCAGACTGTGGTGGGTTGACCTTGGCTGGACACCGTTCTTCAACTTGCAGCAGCCCCAAAATGAAGGGATCTTCTGAGAGGCCAGGCAGGGCAGAGAGCTGTTTGATCTGTGTATTCACAGTGGCTACACCAAAAGCCCATCGGTACCCCCTGGAGAACCCTCTCCTGAGGCACTTTATGCTGAGGGTATAAGGGGCCTCTGGACCGGTCACAATATGGTGCTTTTCCCGCTTGTCCCCTGTTAAGCTCACCTCAGCCTTCCATACAGACAATTCCTGGCCTCCCTGTCACTCCAGAGATCTAGATGGTTTCAGTGCTCCTATACCCCGCTGGCACCAGGGTACATTGTGCACCAATGTCTACCAAAGCCTTATACTTCTGTGAGTCTAATGTGCCAGGCCGTTGGATCCACACAGTCCAGTATATACCGTCATCCATTTTCTCCTCCTGGCCAAAGGCAGGGAATCTCTATTCCTGTTCCTGGCCAGAGTATTCACTGTCTGTGTCTTGCAGTGTCAGGCCAGAAGTCCCCTCACCAGGATTAAGGGAGGTGATTTCAGTTCTTCTCTGTGTCAGAGAGCATTGATTGCCTTCTTGGCAATCTACAGCTTCTACAGCCTCTGTGCTGACAGCCTTCTTGAGTGATCTCTTCTTAACAGCTGTCTTCCATCTCAGTTCATGGACTTAAGCTGGGCTTCCAGCTTAAAGGTGGGTTCACCATCCCGCTTCCTCATGTCCCTCCCTGGTCATGCAGAAAGAACCAGAGTGCACCACACGGCGTGTACCTGGGGCTTCCTTTTCCTCTGACTGGAGCAGGAGGGGACCAATTTCTTGAGATGCCCCAGACAGCCAAGATGCTGGCCCATAGGGATAAGGGAGTACAGAGATTTTCTCCAAAGTTTTGGAGCCAAGAAGACACTGTCTGCACAGGTCTCTCACCCTCATACTTGAAAGCAGCCATCTCCAGAGACTGAATATTGCTGCCTTTTTTCCAATTCCTTTCTCAGTTCCTCGGTTTGTAGCAAGAGATCCCAGATGTTGGACTTCCTTGCCCTCCAGCTGCTGTCAGCCCCATTATCCCACTGCTGGAGCAGCCAGGAAGAAATCCACTCACGTGGCTGGTGGTTGTCATCTTTCTAGACATCTTGAAGTTCTGATGAGGTTGGAACTGTGTACTTTCTGCTTCCTGTCTGAATTCTCACACTCTTTCATCCAATTTCTTTGTCAAAGGACTGACCTCTTGATCAAAACTTTCTTCTTCTTCCTCCTCTCTTACCAATCGATGATAGACTTGTTCTTCTTGCCCACTGTTTCTTTTTCACTCCTGGGGAAAAATTACTCTAGTTGTTGTTGGTTGTGTCCCTATCTCAACCGTGGTGTCCCCAGATGCAGTTTGGGTCCCTGCCTTAACCACAGTCCTCTGAGAGTACTGAACTGTGGCTCGAAGGGCACAGGTCAGGCCACAGGACAGCGGTAGAAGCTGTTGGGTTCCATTGGGGTAGGCAAGGCACCCTTCCATGAGGTGGTGCATCAATGCGCCAAGTTGCTTGCCTGTGCAGGTGTAAAGTCCCAGGCTATGGGAGGTGATAGCCATCCTAGGAGTCTGCCTGAATCCTTCCGCCAAATTAGAACCAGGTGCCTCAGGGCACATTTCAGTATTGCTACACCCAAAAGTAATCTTGTCTTACACCAGGACAAGACCAAATTCCATAAAACCCATAGTATGCCAACAGCATTAATTAATAGTATTAAACAGCTCACATAAGGGTGAGCAATAACTTCAGGAGCCTGTACAACAACAACAAAAAAAATACACCATACACATCGACCCCAGGCAGGGCGAGGGAGGTGTATTCCCTCACCTTCTTCACAAGATCACTCCCCCAGCGTAGCAAAGCCATCAATGCCAGGACAAAGCACATAGCCGTTGTTTCTATGAACATGTTCCCAAACTTAGCAAAATAGACCTAAACAGTTGCCAACAAACTCTGTGACCCACACAGGAGCTTGTCACTTAATAACTACCATAGCTATAGCGCACTTAATATAAAACCACTGTTTTGCCCCACATTGGGCACCGGAAAAAGGGCTGTGGCAGGTTGACCTTGGCTGGATGCTCTACCATGCTCTACCACTCTACCATTCCCCTCGTCAGCAGAACAGGGAAAGAAGAAAATAAGATGAAAAAAGAAACTTGTGGGCCAAGATAAAGGCAGTTTAATGAAGCAACAGCAAAAGCCACATGCACAGAAGCAAAGGAAAAAAGATGTTATTCTCTGCTTCCCATCAGCAGGTGATATTTGGCTGCTTCCCAGGAAGCAGGGCTTCAGTACACATAATGGTTGCTCTGGAAAACAAAAGTCATAAATAAAAAATGCCCTCCCCACACACTTCCTCCCGCTTTCTCTTAGCTTTTATATCTGAGCCACACCATATGGTATGGACTACCCCTCTGGTCAGTTTGGGTCAGCTCTCCTGGCTGTGTCCCCTCCCAAGACCTTGCCCACCCCTGGCTTACTGGTATCGGGGTAAAGTTTGGAGAGCCAGCCTGGATGCTGTTGTGCCTCAGCAATGGCCAGATCACTGGTGTGTTCTCACCACCTTTCTAGCCACCAACACAAAGCACAGTGCTGTGAGGGCTGGCTGCGATGGGGCTCAGCCAGACCCAATACAAAAGCTAGGAAAAAAAAAAAAAGAAAAAAATTATAAACCTATACATTAAAGCTTCAACAGAGGGCACATCAAGCTCAGTGAACTGTCTGTCTTTTTATCACCAGTTTCCAGCCACACATCAGTAAAATTTTGTGAGCCTCTGTTATTAAGCATAGTTGCCAGTGTTTACTGGCTCAAACTCACACTAAGCCTGTAGCTGTAAAAACTTCAGTACTGCAGAAAAGTTTTACACATAAAATTACTGTGGAAGGTTGCTTTCACTGTTACAGTTTCCTTTCAAAATCTTTGAAGGTGTTTCAGTCTGCAATAAAATGTGTTTGAGGTTTACTGCAGAAGAGGACATTTGGAAATAAAACCAAACACTCTTTCAAAACAATCCCAACGTCATGTTTGAAATATTTCTTCATTCGAATTAAAAGTAAGCCTAGGTTTCACTCAGTCTTGTTTTGTAAGTTACACCAGTTTTCTTGTACAAGTCTCTCATTTCTTCAATCCCTAATGATCCTCTAGTGACCCTTGTGTGCACACACATTTTTAAATTATTTAAATTTACCAAAGAAATGCAGTAGAAGATTTACACTAGAAATATATAGATTATTTACACTACAGATTATGTAGAGTATTTCTATATAGTGAATGAGGTCCATGAATACATTTTCAATTCTGAACCTATTTAGTAGTTGAATTTTGTCCAACTCTTCAGCTGTACAGATTAGCGTTTGAGAAAGAATAAATGTTTTATATGTCACCTTAGACAGGTGAAAACTGTAGAAACTTTTTTCCCAAAATATATACAATTTAGAAAATGTCAGTTTATCTTCCAGCAATGGTACAGTTATACTAACATCAATACATCTAGCACTATATAAACACTGGTAAATGTTCATGCTCAGTGAGAACAAAAAGAATAAGCCCCTGAAATGAAAAAGGCAACTTTTCCAACTTTTCTTTGCCTGCCTCCATTGCTTAACACAGTTTTCTGCATGAATAAGCCAAGCACGTGTAAAAGCCATTGAGGAGACAAAGCAGCTGAATTACTTTTCCTGAAACCACCCATAGAGCAAAAACTTATTATGGCTTTTGGAAAGACTTTAAATTTAGCTTGTAGATTTAGTTATATTAGTTAACAGGAAAATTGTAATAAATTCTAGAATGCCTCAGTTGGTCTGTCTTCATATCAGAACCACATCTGGTTAGACAGATTTGTCCTTTCTAGTTATAGCAACACAAAGGAACATCTGCCATAAAACATCCAGACCTATAAATTGAATATTTTAGAATCAGTCAAACAGAAGAGCAGAAGAACAAACACGCCAGATTAAAGCAAACCTCTACATAGACCAGTATCATTCTTTGGCTGTAGCATTTCAATAGCAGACATTTGCAAAAGAGTGTAAGAGGGCATATAGAGCAACATTTCCTGGTGATACTCCACACACCAATGGTTTCCAGGTCATGGGCCTTTCAACCAGGGGTGATATCACCTACCTGAACCATACTGGCTAAATGTTTTCCTCCCATTAATTAAATGGGTTTGACCTCATATGAACTTCTTTTGACTGTACCGTGTGAAGCAGCGTGCCAGCCTGTGTTGTCTGAAGTAGCATCGCTTTTTCTTGTTTTCAACCTGCCACTTGCTATCTCCCGTTCCTGATTCACCCTCTCCCATGCTGCTTAAAACTTTATAGACTTTTAAGAGGTCCTAAAATATTTATCTCCCACTGAACAGTTTAGGTTATTTAATAGTTTAATGTATCTCAGGCATATATTCGTGTTACTTTTGAACTTCTTTCAATTATTCTCCTTTTTGAAACCTGGGATCAAATACAATATTGCTTGCCTTAGCCTATGAGTTTGCTGCAGTTCTAGCTAGACATCATGATGATCTCTGTATTTCTGCAGCAGTTCTTACCATTTTATTTCTTTTCCTAAATGCTGATAACCTGATATTCTCACAGATCTGACTGTTAAAAAGCCAAGATCTCATCCCTGAAAAACAGTATTTAGCTTACATATATAATTTTACACAAAAGATTAAGGTTTCTTTCCCAGTGCACATTCTTCTTTAGATCTCTGCAAGTTCCTCCTCCCCAGTATGAAAATCAGTCATGTTTCCTATCTTTGAACCAGTTATTTTATCTGTGCCTCTGCCTGTGGGATCTCCCATGTATGCTGACTTAACTTGAAGAACTTCAACAGGACTATGAGGAATTCCTTTTTACAAAAGACAGATTTGTTTTTCTCTAACATCATTTATTTATGCGTTCATTCTTTAATATTCTTTAGCATACTTTCCATCATTCTCCCCTATTGGCACGTGTGTTCCCTAAACCACCTCTACAGGGGCCATGAAGGAAAACAAACATTGCATTCGGAAAGGCTGAAGTAAGAGTCTGGGCACTGACTTCCTACAACACAAAGTAAGATATATCGTAAGTAAGATATATCGTAAGTATGATTTACTGCAGCATCTCTGTCACAGGAAGCTGTAGGATGTATCACAATTGTGAAAACACACTTCACATACTCTACCCTTCCTTCTTTTCTCCTCTTTAAATAATGGACTTTAGACATAATAAAATAGCAGAATTTGCTATTTATTTACTGTTTGAATAAGGTGGTGGGTGTGGGGCAGGGTGGGGGTGGGGTGGGGTGTGGGAGGTGGGGGGTGGGGGAAGCTCATACTCTTCTCATTTCTCTTGAAATAGGGTAGTGAGCAAGGATGTCATCAAGGCTATATAACACATGCCCAAAGCAAAGCTTCAGGTATTAGCACAAGAGTGATATTTCTGCTTGGATTATTCACAAAAGAAGTGAAATCTAAATCAAAGGTTCTTATTAAAATGAGACCATTTTATTTTGGGTACTTGTTTAGTGAGGATAATATTTAACACTGCATTATAGGCTATAATAACTCTTCCTGAACAATAAAGAAGCAGTAAATGTTCACTTAAAATAAGCTATTGCTTAGCCCTGGTGATGAGACAGTTATTTTCTATAAACATAATATGGCATGGACTAGAAATATATCTATCTGAAGTTTAAAAGAGAGTAAATATCTCCCATAGCTCCTTGGGAGCAAACTTTTAAAAGTAGGGGAGAGGAACAGGGTAGAAGAAAGGTGCGAATAACAGCAGGGATAAACTCAAGGGCATCATACTGCTTGCTTTAAAAAACATTTTGCAGATTTAAATTCAAAGCAATTTGGTTTAAAAAAGGACATGTTATAAGCACAATAAAAAGAAATTACATCTAAAAGTAGAAAGTAATATCCATTTATTAACAATTCATGTAAGTGCAATTTAAAATACTTCAGCAACTATAAAGTTTAACAAGTCAAAAATATCAACATTAAATATGGACAGACACCATTAAGGGGGTTTATAAACATATTAAGAATGAAAAATAAACCAAAAATTTACATTCAAGAATATCTAATATTTTTTTTTGTCCATAAAATAAAAAGGGAACTATATGCATTTTGTGTCTCTGACTTTAGAAAGTAAGCAGCTACAACTCATTTCAAAGAATCAGATTTTTTTTTTTTTTTTAGACTTTAAGGCTAAAATATTCAGAAAACTACTGGACGTAGGAGAATTGGTCTTTCGCTAAACAATAGGACTTATTTAAGAAATTCTTATTACCTTTAAGACATGAAAAGACTAAAAGTACAAGAAATGTAAATTAGTCTGGTTATTTGTCCAACAAATTTCAATTTTGGTTTTGTTTCTGTTTTCATTATGAAAGAATTAAGCCAATAGGTAGAGGTGAGTGTTGATAAAGTATATCTGCATTTTGCAAGGCAGTCAGTTTAGTTCCTCGTGATATGTTTCTCCAAGTTTTCACTGAAATTGGACAAAAACAACAACAACAAAAAAGGAGTTCATTAAATGGTTTCAGAACTGTTCATTAGTGGATCTAAATATTAGGGAAGCATCAAGCATCTCAGAACAAAACCAGTTTCAGGACATTTCTATAGAAACTGGCTCATGGTCCAGTACTGCTGATTGCTTGCTTGACCGACTTAGAGGATGAGAAATATTTTCCTGAAATGTGGTAGATCAATGAAGGAGACAGACCAGACACAGAGGATTTGTCTGATTGTTTTGGAAGGGGATTACTTACAGGATTGTGTTAAGACATCAAAATATAGAAGAACAGGACTCAGTCTGTGCAAAGCACTAAGTTGTCACAGACAAACCGCAACAAAAGCAAATTAGATACTTCCATTATAATAAGGGGTCAAGTATGATCCCTGAATGCATAGAAAAATGACACTGTCATTCCACACTGCTGAAATTGCCATACAGTCTTTTTTACACCTTATTTTTAATTTTTCCTTTACAACATGAAGTACAATCAGCTACACAATTACTTACAAGACACATCAGTACAAGACCTCTTGATGCTGGTATATTAGCACCTGTTACTTTCTGTTTCTAACATAAATTCAGATTTTTAAAGACCATGTTCTTTATTCTAAATCAGATTTTTTAGGCTCAACAAATTGGTAAATGGGTATTTTCAGTGAACCATTACACACCATAAGCCATGCTAATTAATTTAGTGATCCATTCTGGCCTCAGATGCTATGAACTATTAAATATCACGGTCCCTTCCAACCCAAACCATTCTGTGATTCTAGGGGACTAAAATAATAAGTACACAGATAATTTACATCATGCGAAGTTCAACAAAATACTGAAATCACACTTGCAGTTTGTTCTAACCACTGTGGGAGCTGCCAAAATCAGTTAAATACAACAATATAAAGTCTGATAGAAGCAGAATTTTTATATATAGACGTTTGCATGGGGATGCTATTGATTTTTAAAACAATAACAAATGAAATATCACTATTTGTAATACCTAATATGGATTAAGTAGTCCCTCAGAAGTACCTTTTCAAAGGGCTTAAGAATTAATTGCTCTATGGATTTGTCCCCCACCTGAGGGAGGACAATGAAAAATAAACAATCCAGTTTTCATTAAAGGGAAGAGTGGTTTATATTCAGCTAAAACTGTCTGATACAAATACTTCATACATTCAGTTTTCTCATACAATTCACCCATGTTCCTCCAAAGACCACCTTGGGAGAATAAAAACTGTGAGGAATGGATTTTAAGTTGAAAACCAAAGTTCTCTTCAATAACAAGACTCTTGTTGGAATGGAATAGACAGGTTCGGAAAAGAAGTCACTTTTCTATGACTTCATATGCCATCCATTTACATTTTGGGGAAAAACACAGATATTTGATTGTGGGAGCAAGATGGATGCCGATGTGTAACAACAGCTGTATTTCTGATGTAGAATGTGATCCATGGAAGATAGAAGTCCAAACTACACATGAAACTCCACAATGTAGATTATTATTGTTTATCATGTGTTTGAAAGATGACAGCACATGTTTCTTAGAGGCCAAGACTACATTTATTCCAAAAGGTTTTGAAATTTTAAAAGGGCAAAGTGCAAATCAAATGTAGGAGAAGGTAGATCAAGAATCTTTGAACGAACTTTTTTGCAACTTTAATTTTATGGGTATTAATCCTGATTACCAGAAGATATCTGAATACAGGTTGCAACCCATCAATAAAAGATTTGCTTTAGAAGTGGAAAAAAAGATCAACAATGAGAGTTACAACATTTTGACAGCTGCACATATTTACATATCTGACAGTGTAGCTCACTCATAACTGCATTTCAGCAGAATTAGCTAAGAATTAGGTGGATTTTTTAGGACAGAAATTATTTTCTTACAACATTAATCACAGCCTAATGTTTGATTGAATAATGAGACTTTGAAAACATTTTGATCAAAGTAATTTTGACTTATTACATCTTTCTTTTTTATTTTGTTTTGTTTTATTTTGTCTTTGATAATATTTGATAAATAAAAAAGAAACAGAAAGATTTTACTACCTATCATCACCACCACAGGTTTTAATCTGAAATTTCCTTTACCTTTTTTTTTTTTTTTTTTTTTAATGTGACACTCCACCGAATAGAAACAAGCCCAAGAAACTTACCTTTTTTGTTATGTGCATCATTTACCTGGTTGATATTTCAGTCCATATACATACATTGGGTTTTTTCTCAGACATATGCCAACAAAAATTACAGGAATTTCTTTGAGAAGTTGGATTATTACTGGAGCTGTAATAACTGAACATATACACTATGAAGTACAATTCAGCCTGTATTGTCTTCCATCTCCATACCAACAAAATATGCCTTGTCATATCATTCAGCTTCTGCTCACATTGAATATTTCACATTTTATTTAAGGCAAAAATGAAAAAGCTAAACATGTTTATTGTGAAAATATATATACTACAAATTATAAAATAAATAATCTCTTTTATAGAATAGAACTAATAATCTGAAAACAAATACTTAGACTAAAACCCACTGTATCTCAGATTGTTTGGCTTTTTCAAAAGGCTGTGTTTTTCAGCTAAATTTTCAATAAAAACTTCCACCAATTCAGCACCTTGTGATAGAATTATTTTCTTTCAAAAAAAATCTAAATTCTAGTGTCAAAGTCAATCTAAAATGGAATTTCAAATAATACTTAAGGAAGTTACACTCATCCATTCAGATCTTCTGAATTGTAATTTTCTTAGGTTAGGAAATTTATTATTTATTGTATTTAAAAAAAAAAAACAAAAATAAATAAATTTATTAAGAGGTGGAGGTGACAAAAGAGAGCAAAAAATCAGAAACAATCAGAAAAGAAAAATAATCAGAAACAAAGAATCTACAACATGTTCTGTTCTCAAGACAAACAGAAACCACACACAGAAGTCTGTCCTTAATTAATTTTCTATTAAGAACAAGTCATTTTACTATGCTATACATTCTACAAGTCGTTCCAATAATAAAATGCAATTTAGTTTTACTACTAAAGGGCTGTATAGTCTCTTAAACAATGGCCATGTTACAAATAATACATATTGTTTATCATGGGGAAATTTCAAGCAGTAAAAGATTATACAGTTGTGAAACCGGTCATCATTGCTCAGCCACAAAAAACACAGATGAAAATTTAAAAAGCCACAGTAATGGATGAAGAGAACAAAGGGTTTCTGGCTTTCATGATGCACATTTAAGGAAAATAATTGCTACTTTTTTTCATTTGTTGAATAGTATTTGGAAGAACATTTTAGATTTAAGCCACCTTACTTTAAGATGAAACAGTTCAGGCTTTCAAACCTACTGCATTGGTCACTTTACAATTTTGAACTATTTCCTTAAGACTGGAGAGAATAAATAATAGAAAAAAAAAACCCTAAACAAGCAAAGATTCTGAATCTGAGAACAAAACAGATGTTGCCTTTCATTTAAACAGCATTTTGACCAAAACAATCGGTACCGTGTGAAGGGAGGGAGGTCTGTAGTATGTAACGGTGTGGGCATATGCAGCATATGGACAAACTACACCACATCTGCTGAACAGATGCAGCAATGGGATAATTCTGAAATCCAGCAGCAGTCAAGCTTAAAACGCCTTTTCCAGTTCAGTCCATGTTCCCTCGGGGATGTAAACACTATTCATTGGCATAATGTGTAATTAAGGGTTGGTATAAAGTTTTAACTTTCTGTCATTCTCAATACTCTTTCCCTGCATCTAAAAATCAGCCTCCCAGTTTTTCATCTTTTCCAATGACCTATTTGACATTGGAAGCAAAACAGAATGGCACAGTCAAACACAAAGTGGGTACTGCACAGCAAAACCAAAGAGTTGTGTTTGTTCCTCTTGTAGTTAAAGAGCCTTGGAGATCCACCTCCAGGTAGAACCAGCTAGGAATTTCTGGTTTCTGCAACCACATGGCTAAAATGAGTTTGAAATAAGATTGCATTCACAGGCAGAGTATCTGCCCAAATCCATTATAAGAAACAATTTTCAGCCACCCCCCCAAAAAAAAGAAACAACCTAAACCAAACTAAACCAAACCAAACACACACACACACACGAAAAAAAAGAAAAAATTTAAAAAAAAAAAAAACCAAAAAAACCCCACAAAAATTCCCCCAGAAATAAAACAAAGGTCAATTTTCTGTAAAATGAAAAAAAAAAAAAAAAAAAAGTTTTTTTGGCATCATATTCTCCAAGATGTTTGAACATCAGTCATTGCTTTCTAAGCCAGAACAATTGCTTGTCTAATATGATACAGTTTTATAAGTTTTATAACTAAGCTTTTTTGAATTTAAACAGGCTAAATAAGAGGCATTAAGAAAAGGATGTATTTATTTAGTACTAGCATAGCCAGAACTTTATATCCAAGGTTGTTTACACTTCAAAGAGGGTTTCAAGGAACGCACCTGTGGTAATGGTAACAACTGCAGGTGATCAGTCAGTTTAGAAAAAGTAAGTAAAGGTGATGAGGAAGGTGGAAACTAATATTTCCTCAGTACCTATAAATACTTCACTTTCTTCCAGTTGAGCCTGGTCTCTCACATCTGCATGAAATTACTCTACTATGGTAATATTTCTTTTCATAAATATTAATTAAACACATCATATTAAAACAAATACAGTCAGTTTACTTAAAGATCCTGTGTAGGAGAAATTACAGCAGTTGTCAAGAATCCCCATGTAAAGAGCCAGCATCACTCACAAAACATCATTGTTCACAGCTACATTGCCGCTATATATGGTTGCTTTATCAAGCATCTTAACAACTTGTTTGACAGCAAGTGCAGCTTGGTTTGTCACCGCAGTGGACCCTTTTCTAAAATACTGTACCTAAATATTAACTGAAAAGTAAGGTGCTAGAAACACTTGATTATGGGCTCCAGTGTTATCACAAACACGGTCTTATCATTTGCCTCCGGAAGGAGCAAGGTTTTTCAGTGTGTTTGGGGTTTTTTGCTGACTGGGATCATGAAGGCTAGCTAATGGTGCTACTCACCTATGGTGGGGTTCAGAATTAAGCAGAGTTTACTCACTACTAGAACTTCAATATAACTTGATGCAGTTTGTTAAAGCAGAGCATTTGCTTTAAAAAAACCACTAAGTTTTCTGATTGCCCAGTGGCTGGGTTACTACCATGCAGAAACAATGATGACTACCACTGGCTCTTTGCTTGTGAGAATTATCTAGTACGCATCTCAGTATAAAACTTACATGCGTTTCTATTAAAAAAAAATAAAATAATAAAAACCAGTTTTAATCCTCCCATGTTTAACTTAAGAACCAGCTGTTATAAGACTAAAACTAACCTCATACTTCAAATAGAAGTCATCAGTAAGCTCCAGCTTTGGCTAACTAATATCCATAGACCCAACAGCAGGTGAAAGTCATCAGCTGGCACACTGCCAGAGACAGGAGTTTGTTCACATGTCACTTGCTACATCTGATGTTTCACCACACTTCTCCACCAGACTGATTACGACCAAATCCAAACTTCTTTTTACATCTTGGATAAAAATATGTTATAACTGATCATGCACAACCTGATTTCAGATAATTCAGGTTTTTATTTCATTCTTCAGTACCTGGTGTAAGCAGGAATTTAATACACCCAGACATGAGAGATACGTGCTAAACTGATTTTATTGAATTCTTCCCTTTTGTATGTGTCTCTGTGTGTTTGTGTGTTGGAACGGCAGAAAAAAAACAGAAAGATTTATAGACTTTATTTTCTCATGAGTCTTAGAAAAGAAAAGGTCAGAATTTTCAGCAGCCTGGAATCTAAAAAGTAATAAAATGTACAGACAACTCTCTCTTAAAAGTAATAAAATTTAATATTATTTTCATGAGTATCTCTTACTATTCCCATATTTTAAATTCATTTTTCCCCACTCTATATTCATTAATTTTAGCCCCACTGTATTCAATAGCTTTAATTTAAACATACTTTTCGTTCAGGAAGGTATACAGACTTTCTTATCTACCTTTTACACTATTTGTATCCATTTTTTTTCCATTAAGGAAAGTTAGTTTGAAAATGTCAGACCTTAAGTTTGCCTTAAAAAGCATCAGAAAAATAATAGAGGGGAAATAAAAGTTCTATGACACAAAATTGCCAAGGGCAGCCAGGAGAAAAAGCCAACAAACAGGGAAAAAAAGCAGAAAAAGACATCAACTCTATCCACTAGGTGAACTAAATTAATCAGAATTTTAAAAGTTCCACAGAAAGATTTATCCTAATTATAACAGAGTTCTATAGGGTTTTATCCAATTGAGCTCTATAGAAATACCAGAAGATTAATACGATTTGAGCAAGTGAGATGAGGTTCCAGTGTCACATGAAAGCTGTCTGTAAAAGCTACAGCACCACTGTGTAAAGCAGGAACGAAACAGCAAGACAAATTAACACGCAGGTCTGCCTATGCCTGCACAACTTAACTTCTTGTTGGATAATTTACATCAAATTTAGACAGGCAATCCATGTTTATTAGTTCAAGTAAAAGCAGATTTAATCAGAAAGCAATACAGCAGTTGAAAACCCAAGTGAAACAAAGAATAACTGAAAGGATTGAATGCAAGTTGAGAAGAAAAAAAAAAACAGCAAATAAAATCAAAACTAAAGTAAGCAAAACTGAGAAACACTGATTTGAAAATTAAGGAAGAAATTAGAAATAAAAAGCATTTTTAACAGTTGCAGAAATTTAAATGTCATTTATTAAGAACCTGTTCTTATTTATTTACAACTCATATAGCGAACATTTACACTGTAAATTAGTTATGGCTGGTTTTGCCACATTAGGCAATCTATTCCACAACATTTGTTGCAAAAGAAGCATGTGGATGTTACTACAAGGCTGATCAGGTACATTTTACCTCACATTTGTTCCAGCAGTGTTTAAAAATAAACAGTGAAGTCTGAACAGATACCCTTCTGTTGACCTTCACCTGTAGTGGACTGTGCACAGACCATTTTTTTTCCATCTAAAATAAACACTGGATTCCTACAGATGATACAGCAATTTAGAAATCTGGGATCAAAACAAGTCATTTCCAGGATTCACCAGCTCCCCTCCTTTTCTTCTCTTCTGCCTCTTTTTTTTTTTTTTTTTTTTTCTTTTCTTTCCGCCTTTAATATGAATTCACCAGTTTTATAGGGAACAGTCTGGATCTCTGCAATTTCTAAAAGCTTCGAATAATTTTTTACGCTCCCAACTGACACTTTAATCCCTGTTGTTTCTCAGGACACTGGTAGCACTTCAATTTTTAGCACAATTCTACAGTTTATTTTGTGCTTTCTTGAATTACAAGCCTTTAATTGGCCAATGGGTTTGTGAAAAGAGGTGTTTAACAAAACAAGGAGGAACAAAATAATGTTGGTATCCACATTTACACAGTAATTAAAGTAGTACTACACATTTACACAGTAAGGCAGGTGTGATTTTCTCAGTTCCTAATTTCTGGACATAAAGGCCCTACGTTATCTCACAAGAAATGCTAGAAATGGATGTATAGATACAGTATCTAAAAAAAAGGCAGGGAAAAAAACATGTTGTCTGCATCAATCTAATAAGCCAATGTTATAGTATTGGTAGGTAGAGTAATAGGCAGAGTAATAAATTTTTTACAGTTTTGTCTGGCAACTCTTCGATTGGTATAATACCAGCAATCCTAGCTTGGTAATCAAGGTGGAAAATGGTTCTTTCCTACACCACATCTCCCCATAAAATTGCAGTCTTTCCTAGGAAAGGCTGGACTAAACAGTAGCTCACATTTTAGATGGTAACATCTCTATAGAAAATTTTGTATGTGTGTGACTGCATGTGCAAATAACAGAGGTTGAAAAGAACAATATAGAGAATAATTTGGAGTACAAAATACTGTACAAACCAGGTTGCACAGTTACCCATCATC
Source organism: Falco peregrinus (assembly GCF_023634155.1). NCBI lineage: Eukaryota > Metazoa > Chordata > Aves > Falconiformes > Falconidae > Falco > Falco peregrinus. The sequence continues at coordinate 3,473,274 of NC_073739.1, read as the reverse complement.
AAGAAAATATTCACAAAATTCATATTTAACACAAAATATTTAGTTATGTGGTGGAAAGCAGAGATAAATGTTTATTATATTGTAAATTAATTTTTAACTTTCACTTAAGCAGCCTTTCTGCTTAAAAGTTGGAACCAGCTATTACAAGTTAACTATGTTGTACAATTCAGATAAACCTCTGTTGTGCTATGCTGCCACTGTATGACATTATTAAGACCCAAAGGTTTTCATGGTGTTTAAAAAGTCTTCATTGGAATAAGTTACCCTGGTCCCTAAAGAAAGAGACATCACTGCTGGCCTGCCTCTCTTTATCTTCTTATAGCCAATGTTGTGCATTATGCGCATTTGATCATATGTGCTTTGGTGTAGAAATCCTCCCGGTATACCACTGAAGAGGAGGTGAAAAAGGAACAAATAAACAACATTAAACTCCTTTGAGTTTTACCACAGGAGGAATGTCAGGGAACAGCAAACAGTAACTCAGCTGTCTTCTATTAGATCAAAAAGCATCTTTTGATCCCTTTACAAAGAATACTGTGTGGTTTGGAGGAGATGAGGACTTTGTATTTCTTTCTCTCACACATTAGCTGGCTACTTCCCACTGCACCCTCCTCTCGATTAATCTGGTATACCACTGCAGAGAGAAGAAAAGTCACCATATTTTAATCTGAGCAAAGAAGGAATCTATTGCCTCTGTGTACTTCAGTAATCTTACTTTAGTAAGCTTCCGGACTTCCATGTTCCCAGCTCTGGCTGAAAAAACCTGCAAGTTTTTCAAAATCTCAATGTAAATTTTTATTCTGCAGAAACAAAAGAGCTCTGTGGGCAATAGTGTTAAAGAGGCAGGCTACCTTTCTGTAATACAGCATGGAGACAAAGCCCTGCAAGTTGCAAGATCTCCTAGATCCATTGACTTAACATGAATATCCCTAAGCCCAGGGTTTTTCCCCATCTCAGCTGAAGAGTCTTTTTTAGAACTTGCAAAACATAACAAAACAGTGGTTTTATTCTCTCCTAATTCACATTCTCTTCTCACCTGCATTTTTAAACTACAAAAGTACATTATTATGTCTTGAAAGTATTTTTTCCTCCTGTTCAATTGTCTGTGCTAAGTTTATCTGCTGACCAGGATCTTCTGTACATTATCTAGGTAGTGCATGCATCCCATAAAATTGCTCTGTTGGTTTTTCAGTAAATTGCAGACCCGGCCATGAATTAACCAATAAGTAGTATGAAATAGTATTCTGCTTCTCAGCCTGGATTAAATACCAGCTGCTTTGATCAAACATGTAAAAAAAAAAAATCTATTACTTTCTAATGAACATAATGTTCTACAATCAACTTGATTTGTATTATGTAGGGAATTACAATTTTATTCATTGTTGCTGGGAACGATACTTTCCACTACAGCGTCAGCCAGGCCTCAGAGATAAGAGGCTTTAAGAGTTTAATTAGAAAGGGTTTTAGTCTTAAAGATATGCAAAGAAGATTAATACTAGTAGGCTTAAAAGCTACATGTGGTCTCTGATGGCAACTCCTGCTTTGAGGCAAACACTTGTTTTCTAATTAAAACCCACAGTACTAAAAATGCTTTGAAGAGACCTGTGCAACCATTCCTATTCTCCAGCCGCAGCAACAATCAAAATGTTGACACTAATCTACTAATCTGGATCTCTGCACTCAGAGGTACTGAAGGAAACAACTGAGATTTATAGCATTTGTCTGTGGAAATTTCTCACAGACCTAGAGCTCTCTGTCAGTTACAGTAATTGCCATTATCCATACATGATCATTACATATGTGAACTGTCACCGAAAGAAAACCACATGCATCAGATGTGTTTGATGTAATTGATAAAAATTCTGGTGTTTCCTATACATTTACTGAAGATGAATAATTGGTATGATCTGACCCTGTCGTAGGAACTGCTGTGAAACAGTAAAAGCATGCCATTAGCATTTAATTAAATATCATTTAGTTGGTCTTGAGCTTTATAAAAACCCCACTGGAAGGGCAGAGAGTTTGAGAACAGCACGATCAGAGTAGAAGTCTTAGGATAAATGCACTGCAGTTTATAATACAGGAACACCTAGAATTCTGATCATGGTTCACAAGTTGAATAATTATACACACAAGTTAAAAGTACCAGAGAGGGAATACAAGCTTTCAGAGGTGGGAAAGGTGAAAGAAATCTGAGAAGCAGAGAGCGGAGGGAATGACAATGACCCAGTCTAACACATCTGTATATTAATTTTCTAAATGTATTTTGTATTTATGTATAAAAGAACACAGTACTACAGCAACTTCATATTCTAATCTTGGAGTCTTCTTATATGGAGAGTGGTTGTGGCAGATACACCTTGCTCACACTAGACATTAAACACAACACCTTAACAGATGTCTTCCTGGCACTGTGAATGCTGCATTACAATAATCTTGGCAGCTAAACAGTCATAATTAGATGTCAAACTAGAAGTCCCATCTGAATAAACAAACCTTTTTAATGCCACTGTGTGCCCCAAATATTGTATTGTAGCACGCTAAATGTCTGTTCTGAAAGGAACAAGATGATAAAGATTTTGATGATGTAAAATGCTATGTCTTACCTGTGAAAATGGTTGGCTTTGTTTCTAGAAAGTTTAGATAACCATGGAAAAATCAACAGCTTGTAAGGAACATGTCTTACCTACCTAGGGCAGCTGATATCAGACTGTTAAAAGAAGAAAAAAAGAAGGGGAAAAAAAAAAAGGAGAAAAAGGACAAAAACCCCAAACCAGTCCTGTTTCTGTGTAAAAAAGAAAAAAAAAAACAAAACAAAACAAACAATTTACTTTTGTAAGATTAAAAAGAAATTAAAAAAAAAAAAAGGCAAGCAGAAAAGAAAAAATCATTAGTAGATGAAGCCTTTGGACCTTACTCCACTTTTCTCCACCTCCTACCCATGCACCATACAAGTACATGCAGCAAAGCTGTGAAGAAGACTTTCATTGGCTTCTCCGATGACAAGGTGTTCCTAAAACAACAGGAGAGCAGAAAAAAGGTGAAGTGGCTAGATCTAAAGAATAGCAGACATACTGCTTTTAAAGGCTAACAAGAATGGCAAACCAGATGCTGACAGCGTAATTTTCAGCACTGGAGAAATGTTCATTCATACCATGTAGTTTTACATCTGTATTGCATATTTGATCTCAGCCTGAATTCAATTCTTGGCTCAAAAGACATCCCCATTCGCTACTGGTGAATTTGTTGTCCCAAACAACAGGCAGCAACTTACACAAACTTGCAGTTGCCAACAACCAGCACTTTGCACTGAGGACCAGCATTTATCAATTTTCTGTTAAGATGCATGTGTCAATATTCATTCGTAGTTAAGTCTCATGTGTTTGACGGGACAGATTTCAAGTGAAAGTCTGAGGAAAACCCAGCACATCCCCTCAAAATTACTATCTTAAAGCAGTAGCACAGTGGGATGAGGAAAACTGTTTAGTTGAGTGGTGCCTCACCCTGCCACAGAGGTACCACCCTTGGGTTTACACCGAGTCCATATGGAAATATAGTCTGCTTGATAGAAATAGACCACTTACAGCTGTTGTCTCTGATGATAGAGTCAGATACATGGAAATGTTCATGGTTTTATTCTGTTGCTTTTTAATCTAGATGTCTGAGTAGTCATGTACATTTCTCCAGTGCTGAAAATTACGCTGTCAGCATCTAGTTTGCCATTCTTGTTAGCCTTTAAAAGCAGTATGTCTGCTATTCTTTAGATCTAGCCACTTCACCTTTTTTCTGCTCTCCTGTTGTTTTAGGAACACCTTGTCATCTGAGAAGCCAACGGAAGTCTTCTTCACAGCTTTGCTGTATGTACTTGTCATAATCTAGATGTCACTCCTCCTGTAGTGATGGTGGAGTTTCACACCACAAAGGCATGAGGCTTAATTAAAACATCCAAATACTAATAGCATCTGAAGTACTGCTTTTCCGAACTACACCAGTTTGCTGTCAAATGGAGGAGAAATTTCCATTTGCACAAGACTGGCCCTGGGTCTTGCAATAGTCAGCCCAGGAGTAGACCCTTAGAGGAGCTGGAGTGCAGGTTTAGTGCATAAGCACTGAACACTGTTTGATTCACTATGATCGATGCTCAACTCCTGGTCATGGTAGCCTCACATGGGGTACCCTAAACTGATGTATCTCCTCAGCACAAGCAAAGTACTTGAAATACATTTCTTGTATCTGTGTCTGTTTAGATATCTCAAAGTAGGTTTTCTTCTTCACCTACCAGTACATAAATCCCCCAGCACTAATGTTCAGGTCCTACAGATCTCAGCCACCATGTGGCCAAGTAAAAGTATTTCTTTCTCTTCTCTAAGCAGAGATTGTTTATGTATGCTAACACCCCAACATTAGATTCATTTACCTACTTTTATCTGCTCATCTTTCCCCTACTAGGATGTGTCACTCCCTCATTCCATTACAAATCAGATGAGCATAATTCTCCTTACTAATTAAATCACTAGACTCTTAGCATAAATCAATAAAGTTATGGGGGACTTTCCTAGCACATCACAAATAATGTTCACTTTGTGTATGAAATGATGGGAATGTCATGGGGAGGATGAAAGCAATCATATAACTAAACTCCAGAATAACACTCTATACATAACACACTGGCTTGCATGTAGTAGGCAAGTACAACTCAGACACTTGCTAGCTTTGGCTTCATTTCGAAGCATAATTATCTTTAATGTACACATAATTATACCATGTGTAAAACAGATTTTGGATCCCTTCTTAATTAGTAATGACTATGGAACTTAGGGTTTTCAGTTGCCTAGGAAAAAGGTTATGAAATCAACATGGAGAATCCAAATGCTGGAAAGCATCACCAGGTCTGCATGCTTCCTCAGCATTGGCAGAACCCTTTGTACAGTTGGCCAAGTGATTATGCTATGAATGGATATTGTTCACAGCACCACAGTATTTATTCAAAATGCGTAGAAGTTGTCACATACCAGATTGTCTTTTACTGTAATGGCAGCACCACTACATGAGTTTAATCTTTCTTGTTAATGACAATATTTGTCTTGTTAACAGCAAGCTACTATGGAATTGAAGATTCTATATATATATATATATAAAAACCTGTCACTCATATAACTCTTCAGACTGTGCACACCACTGTTTGGTTCTGTTCCTCTTTCCCATCGTTCATAGAATCACAAAATAGTTGAGGCTGGAAGGGATCTTTGGAGGTGTTCTGGTCCAAACCCTGATCAAGCAGGGTGAAGCAAAGCCAGTTGCTGAGTACCATGACCAGAGGGCTTTTGAATGTTTTCAGGGATACAGGCTTCATAACTGAGGAGGAGGAGGAGTGGGGGGGTGAGGGGTGGCAGGAGAAAGCTGGGAAGGGGCGGGGGGAGGGGAAGAAAAGGATTGAGAGGAGAGAGAGAGAGGTGAGGACAGAAAGGAGAGGCGAGGAGAGAGAGAAAAGACAGAAAAATGAAAGAAAAGACAAAAGAGAATAAAAAAAGGAGTGAAAAGAAAGAGGAGATAAAAAAGAGAAGAAAAATGTGATAAAAATGAGAGGAAAGATGAAAGAGAAAATAAAAGAGTGAAGAGGAGTGAAAAGAAAGTGGAGCCTGTTGGAAACATTAATTATTTCCTGATAGCTGAGCTTATTTCAAATATCTGAAAGATGGGGAAGACCATGAAAGGCAAGTCTGAGTAACTCAAGCAATGAACATATCCCCACAGGTTTGTTTCTCACTGTAACAACATGTAACTGCAAGAGAGTTATACCCAGTCTAGGAGCAATACAGGATGCTTGGTTGTGATACTCGCTGCTTCCCCCTGATTTGCCAGATGTGTCACATTCAGCTGGTTCCCCACTGAGTTACGATTTAACTCAGCATCCTAAGGCAACCCTGAGCTGAGTAAAAGACATTCTTGGTGGTGTTCTGTCTCTAGTTTAGTAGTGAAGGATAGGAAAAATAGAAACATCGTACCGTATAAAAGGAGAAAGGTAGTGAGAGGGAAATTTTCAGGACAGTGTGTTTCAAGTATGTGGCAAAAGCAAATGAAAGAAATCAATCACAGGTGAAATGAATCATTGGAATAATCATTATTTTATATAAAGGCAAGCATTAATTACCAGTGGAATCAGTTGTACGCAAAGTTACATAAAGTTTAGAAAGTATGTTAAATATCTATTGTAAGTATGTTGGAAAGATGAGATGGGGTGAATTTCAGAAGACGAGTTTTGTGTGGCTGGTACATACCTGTACCAGTGTTACTACATAGTGGAACACTATGCAGTTTTTCGGTTTGGTTATGCTCCATGACTCATAAGAACGGGGTTTCAATAGGCAACTTCTTCTATACCTATGAACATTTCAGACATTAACTGTACTTAAATCATCATAAACAAGAGGTCTTAAGGATATGTGTTCTGGCTTTTTAGAAAGTGACTTCTTTTCAGTTTTGTAGTACCTTTTTTAACTTTAAACTTATAAGCAGTTAAAAGGAAACATTTTAGAACTCTGAAAGACAATAAATATTACTGTCAACCTTACAATTCATAGCAAGGAAAAATAAAACCCCTAATAAACAGAGTAAAACTCAAAATTACTTGCATCGTATTAAAAAATCACACAACCGATTATTATTATTATTATTAACTGAATTAACTTGAAACAACGATCGTACAAAATGAAATAAGTTTGTATATTTGGATTTCTCTACTTCAGATACCTTTATATACACCTTTGGTGACAGAAGTGGTTATTAGCGTTGTATGAACAGTTTTTGATTTGACGGAAAATCTGCCCGTTAAACTTTAGTTTCTGTGTTGGACGTTTTCGTGAACTTCTGTAACCCTTTCAAAGTGACCCAAACATCTGATATTCCATTTTGCATATGTAATATAGGTATATGTGATGCCTAAGCACTACATCTTAACAACTAGATTATTTTTTGGAATAAATCTTAGTATAAGAATGGGTTTTTGGGTTTGGAGTTCTGAAAATGGCTATTTTTGTATACTTATTCTGAAATGCCATGCAAGACACTGAAATGCTTTTCTTTTTCTTTTTCCTTCAGTTGGTATAAAAATATGTAAGAGTAAAGAAAACAAAATCACAGTGTGTAATTAAGGAACAAGTTGTAAATTAACTAGCCATCTAAACTAGAAAGTAATCATTTGTAGTTAAGGTTTAAGAGAAGGATGTGACAAGAGTTAATATGGAGTAAAAGAAAAGAAGCCTAGATGACATACTAATTTAGTTTGAAACAAATCACTCAGTTTGGGCAAATTAATTCCCTGGGTTACTGCAGGAAGATTTTTCTGTAGTTTTTTCTAAGCTCAAAGAAGACAGCAGTTCTCTTAAGGGCGACAGAAGAAATTAGTACTAGCACAAATGATTTCAGACATGTCTGAAGTCAGAGAAAAAGATTAGGCAGGGCCGTGACAAATGCAATTAAACTTTCAGGTACAATACATGCCTTATTGAAAAGGCTGCCACAGATTTCAATGAGGGTAAAAAGACACTTCCCTTTATCTCTGATTCAGTCCAATTCACACGTGTGTCACACGAAGCAGAAAAACCAGAAAAGAAAAGAGAAAAGAAAAGAAAAGAAAAGAAAAGAAAAGAAAAGAAAAGAAAAGAAAAGAAAAGAAAAGAAAAGAAAAGAAAAGAAAAGAAAAGAAAAGAAAAGAAAAGAAAAGAAAAGAAAAGAAAAGAAAAGAAAAGAAAAGAAAAGAAAAGAAAAGAAAAGAAAAGAAAAGAAAAGAAAAGAGAAAAAGTAAGAAGGATGGAGGACCATTTCCTAAAATTTCTTGTTCTAGTGATTATCTACTCTTGTAAAAATTACCAGATCAGATCTCCATATCTCCATCATCTTTGCTTTTCCAGCCCTTGGCTCTGCCTTTTTTTTTTTTTTTTTCTCTACTCATTGATTGTTCATTTCTTGTTACTTGATAGGAGACTAACTGATGTCCCATATTAGCTGGGCCCAGTTATGTAGTGCCTCACAAAAACTTAATGACTGCCTGGAGTTCATCAGTGAGGTCACCCTCTTGAGGTCATACTTTTCCTCCATGCCTGATAATTAAACCTCTTGTTGATAAACAACTCAATTTTCAAACAACAAGATCTAAACCTTTACATAAACACAACTAAAATGTTGTCAGAAACCAACTCACTGTACACGCAGAATTTAACCATTGTGAGTCAGGTTTCTCAGTGCTTCCCAGTTACCAGAAGCAATGGCTGATACATGCCAAATCTCATCTTAGTTTTACTTCATAAAAAATAATCAACTTCACCCCATGCACCCAGTGGAAGACAGATCTTTAATATGCTTTTAGAATTTCACATAGAATACCTTGCATTTAAACTCCTTTTTACTTGTGACACTATTTGCATTATTTCAAATCTGTGTATTGCAGAGTGTTTCAAACAGATAGTCATGTCACTCCTTCCCTGTTTAACTATTGTCAATATTGGCAGAAAATGTATTAATGAATGTAGATGAAACAACCCAGCCCTACCCCTTCAATATTCTCAGCAACCAAATAAATGCACTCTGAGACTAGGTTTGTCATGTAATGTTTTGCACTTAAAATTATAACGCAGAATGTCAAGAGAAGTATATACATACACATGCTAAAGACTACATCAAGCAGACAAGTCCAAGGAGTGTCATTATCATCGATTAGTTTACCACAAAATAAATAATTCTTCTCCTAAAGTGACAGGTTAAAAAGCTGAAGAATGTACCAGTACCTTGAGCTTTACCTTCTGTTTTACTAACAATTTGTTATTAAGAGGATCATTTATGTTAACCATAAGCATGAATCCAATAGAGCTATAAAGAATTAAAATATAACCAAGAAAAAAAAAAAAAAGTGCTGGCTTATAGCAAACCTCTTAATTTCTTAAATCCAGGAGGAAAAGTATTTTAGGAAAAGCAATCTACAGTCCCAATAAATTCTCTGCATTAATCATAACTATGTCATTGTTAAGTGGCTGATTTAAGTTTTCCCAGGAGACCATACTAAAATGTATTTCCATAGCATGACTTTCTAGAGAAAAGATTTTCTTAAATCTGATTTGTCCAAATTTCCAGCATGCCTACAATTACCCTGCAGTTTATCATTCTCCAGTTTGTCATTATATAAACCAAACCATATTTTTCAATAGATCGTCTATGGGTTTTGAGTGTCCTGCTTCAGAAAACACTAAACAACTTCAGATGTCGGTCATGTAGTCTAATTAGGAAGAAATATATTTAAACATAACAGGTTTTTTCATTTACTTTGTGATATATTCAATGTAAAAATAATATAATGTTCTCTGCAAAATGAAACATTTTTTATATATATGGGAAATCATATTGAATATCCTAATTTTCCAGAGTTCCCACAGCAAGTACTTTTTCAGAAGGCTTTTTGCCCCCATGATTGTAGGCAAACAAATATATTTAAAATATTTGCATTTACTAAGAACCAACCAAATTTTAGTGCAAATAGTCAATCATATATATTAAAAACCCGAAACAACCTAGCACACAAAAACATGTAAGTAAAAGATACACCATCCTCCACATTGCAAAATATAAACAAATGTAATATGTATTAGCACAAAAAAAAAATTAAGAATATCCTAGATTTTAGGAGTGTTTTAATGAAACATGACTGCTACAGAAAAAGTGAAATGCAAAAATCTTCCTATGTATACAGTAGATCAACTCACAACCATAAAATATACATTTGTTTATATATAATTTAAATTTCAGTTTAACTGTATAATTCATCTTTGTAAATTATGTATTTCAAGTAGCATAAGACCAGATTATAAACACCCAGAAATGTATTCTCACAAATAGCAGCAAGTGCACAGTCAAAGGACCAAGACAATCTATTGCTATTAGATTCAGTGTAATTAAGCTTGGCACAGCTGCTCAACAATATGCATGCTATAAAATAAAGAAGTAGGAAAACCAGCAGTGTGATACTTCAGTGAAACAACAAACATATGTTGTAAAAACATGTTTCAGGAGCACTTTTGTGGTATTTTCAACTCTACACACTTCATTATAAAATGTTTTGGTTCCCCAGTACAAGAAAGTTGTAGATAAATTGATGTGCATTCAGCAAAGGGCCACCAAAATTTCTGGGGAGTAGAGCACTTGCCCTGTGAGGAGAGGCTGAAGGAGACAGACTTTTTTGAACTGGAGGAAAAAAAATAATTCTGGGGTGACCTAGCATCAGTCTCTTAATTTCCATGAGAATTTTCCTGACAAAAGAGAAGCTTTTTACTGATACAATTTCTGAGTGAAAACACAGAGAAGAAAAACAAACAAACAAAAAAACCCCCACCACCACCACCCCCAAACATATGAGGATAATTGGGGTTGCCAAAACCAAAAATATATAAGGATAACTGAGGTTGCCAAAACCAGTTCTTTCAAGACTCAATTAGTCAAAGTCCACAGCAGCTAGGTGTGAATTTATAATTCCATGATCCATAATATTAAGAAAAGTGGGGACGCAGATGAGGAGGACTTAAAGTTATTAAGAACTGATTTATTTGAAATCTGAAGCATAAAAATCTTTGACATAAGAGGCTAACATCTGTCTATATTTTCCTAGGATTAATTGTGCGTGTGTTCAAATATCAGACAACACCCACATGAAATAAGAAGAAAATGTGAATCAGCTGGAAAAAGAGAACCAAGAACACCTGCTGAAAATAAAGAGGGACTAAACTGTAGTGAGTCAAGAGATGAGGTGCACAGGTCATGCTAGGTGGCACAATCAAGAGGGGACTTCATAGGGCAGAAGCCGGGGATGGGAAGCGAGCATCAATAGGAGGGGCAAAAGGCTCTAGGAGCACAAAGGACAAATAAGACTTGGAGAAGAAGAGAAGGAGCTGTTAAAGAAAAGATTACAGCTTACTAGATCTTGTGGAGTGAAAGACAGTAAAGCAGGGTTGACTCTGGTAGTAAATATGGTACTTGAGATGACCAGAATTTGTCAAAGGTGAAAATCAGTGTGATTTTTAAAAAATAAATAATTAAATTAAAATTCCAGCATTTGAAATAAGTAACAAATCTTGGAAACACTGATTCACATTTTTTAAATTCTGTATTATCCCTCACCAGTACTGATGCAGGGCTTCTTATTCATGTTATATGGAGTCATTACAGAAATTACATGAAAGGATCAGAGCCAGAGATTAAGAACTGAGACAGCTTTGTCAAAAACACTGAGTATGAAATATTGAGAAGCATATTTAGCTGAGCTGAATAAAGAAAGATGTTCTATTTTTAACTAGTGACTGATCATGATGTTAATTAGAACTCATTTTGCACTTTTAAAGCCATGGTCACAATTGAAAAGTTAAATATTAGAAGAACTTTAGAGAAATAAGAAGAGTCAGTCTTAAATTGGTTGTTTCTAAATGGCTAGTACAAAAATAGTTTAACCAGGAAGAATTAAAGTAAACTCACTTCCTCCCTACCAATTAGTCTTGAAATCTGTGTGCCTGTAAAATTTATCTTTTTAGGTATATTTACTAGATCAAGAATGGACTTTAGTGTAGTAGTAGGAATACAAAATTAAATAATGATTTTCTTTTTAATTGTTGTTTTTCTCAGGATCCAAGCTAAGATACAAGAACTCTTCTCTGGGGTACCAAAAATCTGTTTCCTTGGAGATGAAAATCTTAGAAATGTTGCATAACCTAGAAGCAGGAGACTGTCTAGTAAAAGCATGTCTCTGCCCAAGTTACATTGCAAAACATTTGCTGAACTAAACTATAAATATTTTTAATTATTTGTTTATTGAGGCAGAGATTATGGTCTGAACTAGCTCTTAGAGTGCCTTTGCAATACTGTTCACTCCTTCACTCATTTGCAAACCCTAAATAAATTACTTTTCCTCTGAATAAGGTGTCTCAATATCAGTGTAGGTGAACTCTGGTGCCATTATCTCAACATGGAATCCTGCACTTCTGTTTGTGTGTCGTACAATTTTCTTCTGACAGTTTTGAGTACTGGTTTAGAAATCCAAGACCTCTGTACACAGCATTATGTACAGTATGTTATGCAATTAAGCAGCATGTGGCAACAAAGAAATCTTTATTTTCCTGCAGCTAATAGCAAATAATAATTAAAGAAAGTAAAAACAAACTTGCAGAGCCTGGTTCTTTTAGTAATTTTAGAATTTAAAGCAAATTACAAAGAAATGTCAGTAAACACTGGGTACTACAACAACTTGTCACTTCCAAATTCAAGGTTGCGTGTTTTGCATAGAATTGATTGTTTCAATTAAGCAATGTTCCCATTCTCACATAATTATCTCCATATAAGTTGTCATTTTACTTTTGAATAGCAGACTGGAGACTACTCAGCTTCTAACTACAAAGAACAGTTGTGATTTTAAGTAAAAAAAGATATCAAAACCTGAAAACAGTCTTATGCCGCCTGCCAAATATAATGTGAGCACACAGGGATTTTTGGCAGTCATTCTACTGCAATCATTGATGACATATGCTACCAAAAATCATATATATTTGGGAGGATCTCTGACACTGACATTTGTAAAACAGATAATTGAAGAAAGATTATACATCGTGATGACACCAATTGCCGATGTCAATAATGTATTCAAGGACTTGCTTGCATTTTCCAAATGAGTAATTCCCATTAAAACTAAATTAACTACTCTTACATTGGTCTTCACTGGTATTCAGAATTTATTTGTCATTTGACCAGATTATCATGGTTTAACCCCAGACAGTAACTAAATACCATGCAGCCACTCATTCACTCCCCCAGTGGGATGGGGAGAAGAATTGGGAAAAAGGTAAAACCTGTGAGTTAAGAACAGTTTAGTAATTGAAATAAAATAATAATAATAATAATAATAATAATAGTAGTAGTAGTAGTAGTAGTAATAGTAGTAGTAGTAATAGTAATAGTAATAATAGAGTACCAAAAGAGAGAGAAGAATAAAACCCAAGAAAGACAAGTAATGCACAAACACGATTGCTCACCACTCACTGACCGATGCCCAGCCAGTCCCTAAGCAATAGCCAGCAGCCCCTAATCAGCTCCCCCGTTTCTGTACCGAGCATGGTGTTCTACGATATGGAATGTCCCTTTGGCCATTTGGGGTCACCTGTCCTGGCTGTGTCCCCTCCCAGCTCGCAGAGCACGGGAAACTGAGAAAGTCCCTGACTCAGAGTGAGCACAGCTTGGCAACAGCTCCATCAGTGTGTTATCAGCACTGTTCTCATGCTGAATCCAAAGCGCAGCACTGCACCAGCTACTAGGAAGAAAACTAACTCTATCTCAGCTGAAACCAGGGCAGAAATGAACACAATACATCACTCTTCCTTCCATAGCAGAAGTTGCAAGCCACACAAGATATTTCCTATGTCTTTCTTTTAATCTTTCTAGTGTGATGTGGCCAGGAACCCTCCAAAAGTTATTTTGTAAACTATTATTCTCAATTTGTAGAGAGTGAAAACAAACAAACAAACAAACAAAAAAACCCAACCCACCAAATAACAAAAGAAGATAGCAGGAGAAAAGGGGCATGCAGTGAAGCGCAAAATCAGAAATGGTGTAATGTCCTTTTTCTGCTCAGTACTCACAGTGCATGGACAAATTCAAACACAGCTTCAGGAAAGGCAAAATTCTAAGGTCAAGCAGGGAAAATGTCAATATTATACCCAAATATTGATACACACATACTGATTCACAGGGATGCTGTATTCCAGAACCTGCAAGACTTTGATTTGAGGTCGGGCTTCAGAGACATCTCTTGCCACTGAGAAAGAGCAGCAGGAATCCTTACGCTGCAACACATCAGTCTTGACAGTATATTATTACTCTACAAATAAAACCAGCAAAAGATATCTAGTTTTGTCATGCAAACATGACAATCTTTATTTAGAATTTTCTGTTTGCTTGCTAAATAACCAGAATTCAAAAGGATGGTAGGTAGCACAAGCACAGTAAGTAAAATGTCACTCATCTACCACAGTTATGAGAAATTATCAGGTTTTTAACCACTTATACAAGTGATTAAAACTTAATATGAACATAAAATATTGACACCCAGAATTGCCATACCACCTTCCTTTCAGCTACTTAAAAATGCATTACTAAGCCAATTTGCCCAACAAATCTTCAGGCATGCTAAGTATATTTATCACCAGGTATATAAATAAGGAAATGTACACAAACTACGAAGTTGCCTGAGACACCAGGGATAAGGTTTGGTAAAGCTAGGACCAAAGACCCTCCTATGATTTAACCTGCAGCCCATCACGTTAGTTTTGGCTAGATGTCCATCACAACTGCAGCGTGATGACTTACAGTGTTCCTGAGACAAAAAATTAAGAGGTCCTTGGCAATCTGTCCTTCTCCACAGCAATTAGCACACTCCACTCTTTACCAAGGGGCCATGCCAGGACTAGAATGCGAAATAATGCCGTGCCTGTGAAGTGTTCCCTTATAAAATTATTGCAATGACATCCAGCAGGAAACGAGCAGTCGTTTGGCCATTACCATGTCAAATCACTTATAGAATAGGAGCAAATTACTTCGAACAAATGAGTACACCAGGGAGGAGGCCCGAGCCTTTTTAGCTTTCCTGGTAAATCTGCACCTGACATTGAAGACAGCTGGCAGGGTTTCACTGCACACCTTCTAAGCCTCTCACGAGGAAAGGATATAACATTGTTGGCAGGAGTTCCTGACAAAACCATGTCGAGTGGGATGATCAAGCAGCTTTAAAGCCAAAATGCAATTTCCTCGCTGATCCTCCACATTAGAATAGCATCTTGGCTGCACCCTGAGTCCTTTTTTTGAGCCAGCAAATATCTCCTTAGGGAGAAAGCCTGCATCAAACAGAACTAATAATCATGCTTTTACTGTCTCAGGGACCATTTCATGGGCGAGGAGAGTTTGGTTCTATATGGCTGTGGTTCTAGCAAAGCTCATATGCTTGTGCTTAACTTCAATCACATGAATACTTATGTTAAAATATCAGAATAACTTGTACTTCAAATTTAACATATGCTTAAGAGAGTCAGTCAGCTGGACCTCAAGAAAAGCAAAATTGGTGTTAACATGACATTAGTCCAAATGAAACAAATTACCAAGGTCGAAGTGCTTAAATAGAGATCACCATGAGAAATTAATATACTGATGCAGTCAGAAAACACTTAAAAATTTTTTGCTTTCTTTACTGAGATTTCTTGTTTAGCAAATGGAAACATCTATTCTAGAAGCATTTGCACAGAATGTGGAATTGTATGTACATTCACATATATGTAAGACCAGATATGCTTTTACGTGAGGAACGTAGGCTTCTCTAATTTTGATTTGCATGAAGGTAAGTTGTTTGCTTCTATGTAAGGAGCTCAGGTCCATACAAAGCAGCAAAGGCTACCTTACACTGATTTTGTGTGAAAAACTAAGTTTAAATGTCTTATTACCAACAGACTGACTCTCCTTTAACATCATGAATTCAGGAAGGACACCACTAGTCACATTTTCAGAATGGATTTAAAATATTATAGCAGTTGTGAATCATCTTTTACACCAAACTGTTGGCAGCAATATTCAATGTGACTTTAGTAAATATATGTGCCCAGTGAGTTTGTTTCCTTTTATACTCACTAGAAGCCTTTTGCTCACATCTGAGCAAAGTTAGAAATGTAATTCTATAGTCCTACACTGATGCTGAAACAATGTATTCTAATCTACAAAGCATATCCATTTTCGTAAGAGATAATATATATCTCCAAGGGGTTTTCTAATTACATTAAGCCCATTTAAACCTCTGATTACTGCAGAAAAAATGTGTATTCTTTAATGGATCAGGCAGAGCAGCTTCCAGAAACAGATGAAGGCATTTAATTCAGTTTGCAGTTTCATTAATGCACACTTCAAAATAATTTAGAGACATACTCAACAACAGCAATTCTCCTATGGTTTTATTAAATATCTCTTTAACTTTTTTTCATTATATAGTACTTTTTAAAAGGTAAAGAACCCCAGCAACATTATTTTGCAACTTCACATTGTATTTTTCTGATACACAATACTGATAATGTATATATTTGGAACCTGGCTTATTCACAAAACCTGTGACAAATTTCAAATAAAAGGATGAATACTGTAATGCATCTTTGTCTTACATTGCTTTCAGAAAAGGATTGCTTGCAACTTTGCTTCTTCTCATGTAGATATTCTGCCTGACTACTTGAGGAGATCTGTTAATCTTTATCCTGGACACCTTTTACAAACCTGAAAACATTCAGCAGTTATAAAGACCTTGGAACACTGCCTGTCAGTGCTGAATCCTACAGTGAAGAGAACTTTATACATATACTTTAAGGTAGCTTGGATTTATTCCTCTTGAAAAGGCAATAACCCTGTAGTTAGTGAAGATTTCATGTTCATAAATTTTTCACAACATCATTCCTGGCCATAAAACCTCATAAAAGGAGAGGGAAAACATTCAGATTTATGTTCTGATTCAGCAAACAAAAGTTTGAGAACTGAATTCATTGTCAGGACTGCAGAAGTTGTAAGAAGAGGGGAAAAACCTCCGTTGGGTAAACTTTCACTCCCTGTGTCAGTATCACAGATCATAAACATGTGTGTTTGCCTTCAGATGTATGTAGGTAAATGCAATGTAAACAGCAGTGAAGCCAATACAGGAAAACAATTTTCCAAAGTAAAGAATATGGGATGCTCAGCTCCTTCATGTTTTTAAACGGGCAATGGGATCCCAGGTCCAAGCACTTCTTTAAATATGTAAATGTTTTGCTTTTACTCTTGGCTGATCAATTTAGTTCTTAGTTCATTAATTTGGCTTAGGTTATGAGTAAAATTGACTTGGGCTACTTCTAGTAGTGTATTATAAGGATTTATTAGGTCAAAAGGAGGCACACGTCACTCTGATAAGTGTCTGGGATGACTTATTTGTCCCTGCTATGCCGCTGCCCTTGGATCAAAACAAGGCACATACAAAAACAAAGTCAACTTTTCTTTTTCTCTTCAAAGGATTGAAAGCAAACTAAGATCCATTCTTACAGAGACAAGTAAGACATTCAGTAAAAATCAGCTTTGATGTAACATATTAAAAGCATTATATTTGGGATCACTTATTGTATGTTGCTATCAACATATTAGAACAGAAATTTGAAATGGTGTTCTACTTCAGACAACCATATTTATGTGGAGTTGGAAAGTATTGGCAGAGACCTGCCATCACTCAGACAACCAATAAACTAGTTGACTTCAGCAGAGCAGCTGTTATGTTACCTCAGTAGCTGGTAATGACGGAGACTCACGATTTTTGACCTGATGTGTTAACTTTGGCTTGAAAGTGCAAGGGTTTGAAGGAGCTGGAAATCATCGTGGAAGGACCCTAACGCACGGATTGTTTGTGTTGAGGAAAGGCTGTGTGAACTCAGTTTGTTTAGCCTTAAGAAGAAAAGGTTAAGGGGGTTCCAACTGCCATAAAGGGAGGAGCACAGCACAGAAGGCAAACGACTCAGAGGAGCACAGCTAAAAGATGAGGGGCACACAGAGTGCACAAAGTGAGATTTCAGCTGGAGCTTTGTGTTAGGGAAAGGCATTTTCACAGTTAGGATGATTAAGTACTGGAACCGGTCCCAGTGAGGTGGCAGAATCCCTGGCCTGGAAATTTTTTATTTTCTTTTCTCGACCAGAGAATACCAGTCTAAGTCTGAAGTAAGCTCTGTTTTGAATAACACAACCCCAGAGGTCCTCTCTAGCCAACACTATTTTACGATCAAATCTTGCAGTCCTGGCAGATGCCCTAGACTCTTCACATACAGAGCTCAGACCCTCCCAAGACCATGACTTTTTGTTCATAGAGCCCCTTGTATGTTAAACTTAAAAACAAAGGTAGGCCTGTTAAAAAACAATCTTCAGTCTAAGAGAGGTCAGGATATGTTCCTTCCCATAGGTTGAGCAGTAAATCAGAAACTTGACTAAATATGTCCAATGTCTGGTGTCTTCCCTTCCACACAACATGAGAGTATTAAAATATTTCACTTCTGTCCAACAAGGCCTTCGCAACAGCATGAATGTACTTAATAATTATATTTTAATATACCTTTCACAAATTCTCTACTGAATTAGTTGAAGTACACCTGCTATCGGGTGCAAAGGCATATATCGTTCCTGGGGGAAGACTGAACGAAGTGTGGTTAATTCTGATCTCTTGCAATTTCTTTTTCCTGACACACAACACCAGAAGCCACTATGACTCTTTGTGAAATACTTCACACTGCAACTGATGTTTTTTTCAGACAAAGGTGGAGAAGAAATGAAAGTTATACCAAATACCGTATTCTCAGTTGGAATTACTTTTTTTTTTTAGATTTGAGATATACATACAGGAAAAAATTCTTTATTATTAGCCTGTGTCCTTTTATCCCACGTATGTTTATATGTGTGTACGTGTGTTTGTACACACAGACACACACACATATACATATGCATGTACATATAGATATAGATATAGATATAGATATAGATATACATATACATATACATATACATATACATATACATATACATACACACATGACCAGAGGGAGAAAGTGGGAAGCAACCATCAAAAACCACCAAAGCAACATTTGGCCAGATTCAGAAAGAGTCACTCTAGTCCCACATACAGAGCATGTCAGTCCCTGAAATTTCCCTTGAAGGTCAAACTGTGAAGCCGATGAATTACATAATTTTCATATCAAGGTAAAACATGTTCTATTTGGTACAGTGTTGTCAGTCTTGAATGAAGTACGTGTAACCATGTGGATGTCATATAGTGCCTCTAGCAAAGTAGGAAAAAAATAAAAATGAATGAACAGATAGCTAAATTTTGGTTAATGTTTCTATATGAGAAAAAGAAAAAAAAATTGTTAGTTTTGAAACACACTTTATGCAATTCTAGTAGTCATAATAAAAACACTATTAAGCTAATACTCCCTAGTATATGCTATGCAAGCTCTATATGATTAGGCTGTCTTTGTACTGTCATGTTTGGTCTGGATCCCACAGAGCAGAAAAAAGTATTGATATCTTAAAGTTTCAAGCTGGTATGGTTGGATTTTTCTAGACATTCACTAATATATGCTAAGCTACTGTAAAAATCCGAGAGCAAGACTAATCTAGTTAGTTAAATTTTATGTAAAAACCTAAGCTTACAAGAGGTAAATATTTTCACAAAGCCAGGTCCTTTTGGCAAGTCAAAACAAAATAAAATAATTGCCCATTTCTGAAAATTTAAACTACAGCAGTTTTTAATGTCTTACAAAACAATGGAATGAATATATTAGTGGGAGTGTGAAATAAGTTTTTTTAAAGGCAAATTTACCCTAAGTAGTCCATCTTCCACAATTTCCAAGTTAAAAAAAAATGATCATTTCTAATTATAGCCTTTGTTTCAACTCCTTGAATCCCTAAAGATTGCTTTAGGCTATTTGAATATTTTTAATGCGGTGCTGTGTGTTGAGTAATATAAATTTATTATATGAAGTTCATATTTCCTATTATCATTTCTAATAAAGTCTCCTTTTTAAAATAGATAGATGAACAATAGCATGTGTAGATTAACCTGAAGAAATTCTTTCTATACTATAATAAATAATTCAGTCATCTAGGAATCTTTCAGTGGCATCATAATTACATTACTATAATCAAATTCTAATCAGGATAATGTTGCTGTGATTTCTGAAAGTTATTCTAAGATTTCTGGGAGAGACTGTAGCCATACTGCGGTACAAAATCTACATATGGACTGAGGAAATATTTTACATAAATTTGTGGGGAAAAAATTTCCATGTATCTTCACATAAATCTAAATATAATACATGCATTTTGCATTGCGAAACATAGCTGAAAATTGTTCTTTGACAATTTAGTTTTTTCTTTTTTTTTTTTTGCTTTTCCCCTTAGAAGAAAAAATTTTAACTGAACCTGAAAAACCTCCTCTCTTATGAATAGATGGCATTTTTATAATAAAATCATCTTTTCAACTTTTAGAAATTATAGAAACATGCTTTTTTAAAGGTATAAAATAGTTTTGAAAAATACTGAGTGGTTTCCTCCTCAATAATTCAAGGCAAAGTTTGCTTGTCAGAAAAAGAAAAGTAAAGAAATAACTTATTTAATTTGCCACAGCTTACAATCATAAAAGCCGTTCTAGAAAAATCAATGCTTAAAACATAGTTTAACCTAACATACCCACGACCTCTTTTAACCTCTGAAGTCAAAATAAAAGCTTATGATCATCTTAAGATCACAAATTCAATGTAATACAAGCTTTCAGAATAAGTAAATAAATGAAACCAAGCTCTAAGCATTTAAAATGGAAAAGCAAGAGTCTTTATTTGCTAAGTTATTTTTTTTCTTTGTAAATATTTGAATTCTGTAGCATGTTCTTTTATTGACTCTATATGAACAATACAGTCAAAAACTTACCATTTTGCAAGTGGACTTATGATTCAACAGCCTGAGTGACATTTTCTCAAAATAGCGTTGAATTTTTTACTCATAATCTCAGTCAACTAGACAGGGCTGGGACAATAAAGATTTCTGAGATATCGTTAAGTATTAAAATCCTTTGCTTACAATTTCCCAAACAAAACATATTCCTGGAGGTGTTACAAAAAGACTTAATGTCTTTTTACATTAGTTTTAGGTAAAGTTTGGAAGTTTAACATGCAGCAGTGATATAAAGCAGAACAGGACTGTGCAAATTTTTTTGTTTGTTCACTTTTTTTATAGTTAGCTTCATTTAAATCAAACAAACCTCTTATTGCAAGTGGATACGCTTTTCAACTGCGATCACTACCAGATCATACATCTTGAAGAGGACTTGTATTGTTTGATTCAGTCCAACAGGTTTAAAGTTTTAAATCAGTGTATATGCAGTAAGTTTATTTGGGAGAAAACCCTACAATTTAGGAAAGGATTCATCTCCCTGTGATTAGGAGTCAATGCTATTCTCAAGATAACAAAAAGCAGAAAGACTGCTTCCTAAGGGTATCCCTAAGCAGCTTAGATCAATTCTCTTTTCTAGAACAAACTCTAGCTGCTGTTCTTACTGGCATGAAACATGTGATTTGTGTAGCTGGCTCCATTGAGCTGGGTTACTGGAAAAAAAGATATCTATTTAAAGCTGTATAACTTGGAAGTAGCCTTTCAATAAAAGGGTTGTCTGTGTTTCCCAAACTAATGAGCAATTTGTTTTAATAGCTACTTAATTATCAGATGTTTCTTTTTAAATAGAAAGCTAATAACTCACTGAATTAGACCATAATTAAGTAAGAAATTATTTTCCAATGGTAATGTGTTTTCTTTCCTTCTCATTTCCTTTAATTATTTCTGATTTTCCCCACCTCTTTCATGGCTTGATCTGGTATATATTCTTTTACTATTCATTGGACTTTAAACATGGTTAACTACTGGTCTTCTGTAAAAATAAATAAATAAAATTGGAAGCTGGCAATTTAAACTTCCTTCTGCTTAATTGGGTAGCTACTGGGAGGAATTTGAATCAGAGCTACACAAGTACTGCAAGCACAGCTTTGCTATAGCTCTGCCAATTCAAATACATTTTGCTGGGCACTGGAATGTTGGCATGGCCAGATTAATTAGAAAATCAACTACTTAATGGGAGAAGTAAATTAAAAATAATTTGGTTCTCTGTGGAAGAGCAGACAAATAAAAATGTGCTTGCCTAATTCCCTATGGCCCCATAAGCCTTGGGCTATTGGCAGTTGGTATAGATTAAAGTAGCCTTCATGCTCTTAGCTATCCAAATCCATTGGATAGTTTCGTACTAAGAATTACTGAAATCAGAAACTGGATGAGGAAAATTCCCGATTCTTTATGGCATTGAATTTTACTAGTCTGTATTTGGCACTGCTATATAGTTTCTAGGGATTATTTTAAAATATTAAACAATAATATAGGCAACATCTGCCCAAACAGAACAAACTTACTCTCTGCCTTGTAACATAGAACAGGTCTTCTAAGTACTGAGGAAATCAGCTAACCTACCTCTCATAAAGTCACAAGAAGTTCTAAGGTATGAGTGCCTAGCTGAAGAACAAATGTATGGAGTCTTAGCTGAAGATGAGTAATTTAGTTGAGGCAGCTCAGCAAAATCAGAAGTCTTATAAGGGCCTTTCCTAACTGAAAAGATTGGGGGTTTTGGCTTTATCCCAAGCAGAATTTAGGTAGTGAGTTTGCTCACACATTCCTTTTTTGCAGAGGATTTCACTGTGTGAGTTCCTGTCTCAGATTGTCCTCCTTTTTGTTTGATTATTTTGAACAAAGTTAAATGGAAAACTCTGACAAACTTTGCCTCCGATGATGGTAGAACATGCTGGGAACTACTGGAAACATCCAATTTTGTGGTCTAAGACAGTCTTACAGGACAATCTGCTTACTTTGACAACACCCTATATGCAGTCATGTAACTTGATTCAGCCTTAAACAGATGCTTAGGACATGACCTTCAGTGAAGTAGAACCTAATCTGAATTTCTACCTGTCAAATAACTATGAATATCTGTTTCTTGACTGAGGTCAATCATCTGGCTGTTAGGTGTTCAAGAAATAACACTGTTCTGCTGCTCAAGAGAAGCTAGATATCTGGGTAACTTTTTCTGCTGTTTTTAGGAAAAGGTTGCATGCATTTTAATCCTTTTTGCTGATAATGTAGAGGTTAAATGTCAATCAGACAGTTAAAACCATAGAGCTGATGGCACAGAAATTATTTGTCTTACCACTTGAGGAAAAGGAAAGCTACAGATGCTATTTAGGTGGTTGGGATGTTTCATTATCTACCTCATTAGCCTCTGCAGGACATGGGAAAAGACATCAGAAAACTATTCAGTTATATCTAGCTAAATAGAAAACATGCATATAAGTACCAAAGTGGTCTATGAAAGCTCTCTGTACCTGAAAATGGACATTTGGTGAGCGTGTGTATGGTTTTAGTACTTATCGTAAAGGGATACAAAACCTGTTGCTGTGGCTCACTCTTGAAAACGTTCAGAATGGGTTTTTTATGACTTTTCACACCATATAGAAAGGAACTGTAGAAGCTGTATAGCTATTTTCAGACCAGAATGATGGTTGGTACAGGGATGTCCTCCCATACAAAATCACAACACATACAAAAAAAATAAGGCTTTAGAAACTCAAACCCTGTGTGGTTTCACACATACTTAAAGTGTCCCTTTCCTGCCCCTTCCCTTTCCTCTTTCCCCACAGACAAAAAGTAGCTAAAACTAAATCAGGGAGAACTGTAGAAATGCTGATGTTTAACATTTCAGTAAATCACATTACCTAGGCCTGTGGTAGTGCCTAAATACGAATGTAAGTCTGTAATTAAAGATGTACAGTTGACATTAAAAAGAAAAAATGCTCTAAAATCCCTTAATGTTTTTTCTTACTTTTTTGTGGAATGATCTTCATTTCTCAAAAGTTGCTTCAATTTCATTCTTTGCTGATATAAAAAACCTCATCATCATATGTCACTACATACTGGGTGCCACAATTGGCTATGGTCCCGTATGGGAAGTACAGTTAGCTATAGTGACTTGTAAGTTGTCTGTTATCAATAAATACAGAGTTGGAATCAAGGCTTAAGGGTCTGTATTACAGGAAATGATCTCGAAAACATAACATGTAGGAATACCCTTTAGAAGGCTCAGAGAAAATGTGGGATTGAAATGACAAGCAAATTTGTTAAAGAATTTCCAAAGCAATGGTTTTCAATCTTATTTAATTTGTGGGGGTTCTGGCCAAGATGCACACTCTTACTAAAGGTATTCAGGTGATTGGATTAAATTGTAGGTCCCTTCTAACTGAAATATTAAATTATATTCTATTCTACTTCTCTTCTCTTCTTCTACCCTCTTCAGATGTAGCATTTGTATTTTTCAAGCCATCTTTTAGGTGTTTGTCTTAGTGAAAAGAACGTTTGTTTGTAGAATATTCAGGAAGAATAGACAAGTGAGACAGCTATGAATTCAGATACCAAAATTCCTAATTGTTTTTTAAAATATTGCTATACCTGAAATTTTTTTTAGGTGGCAATACACTCAAAGCTGCTTTAAGCCACCATTGTATAACTATAATAGTAACTGACACTGTGTAAGAATAAAGAATGTGTGTACTGTTTTGAAATAAACAAGGGGATTCTTTCCCTACCCTGCCTTTCTATCTGACTTGCTCCTCTTTACCTAAGCTCCCCAATAGTCTGAAATGTATTCTTCAGCTCTTTGCATCCTGTCTCTGCTGCAGTGTGCTAATTTGCATCTCAGCTCCGTTATAGTGTATAATAGCTTCTCCCAGGTGCAGTGAGAAAGTATTTGGAACATACGGATCTAAAGCAAGGCTGTCGAACAGACCACCCCATCCCTCTTTTTTTTGGCAGGACTGAACCAATACCCGAAGTGTAGCTTATTGTGTGGTGTGGAGGTACTCAAACACTTCCAGCCCAGAAACAGTAGGCTGACATACAAAATGGCTTTTCTGGGTCAGACCAAAGGTGTGTGAGCCCTTCATCTTGAACTCTGCATTTTCCATACTGCTTTCTATTACAAACCCAAGGCAGTTTAAAGCCTGATTAAATTATTTCATGGGCTGGTTTCATAATGAATGAGGTAAATTTCGTGTAAAAGACATACATCTTTAAGGTTCATGTGTGAAAGCAACCTGCCACCCACTACCATGCGCCATCCCTCACCCCAAAATGACTTGGGCCAGGTGGGGATTTCTATATTGAGAGTCTGAGAGAGGAAGCCAGATTCCTTCCATCACAGTCACTTATGCTGTTTCATTAAAAAGTACAAGCTCCAATTCAAACTTTTCATTAAGTGACATTAAAATGCCCTAATATTGAGTCATTTTTCTTCCTGCCAAATTAAACATTGTAATCTTTTTATGCTATTTAGTGGATTCTAAGGTTTGGCCAAAATGAAAAGGAGTGGGCAAAGTTTCTTTTTGTTAGACATAAACCAAAACCAAAAACCAGCTGACTCCTAGGCCAGTTCTTTGTGCCTAGAAACTCTAGTCTAGTTCTTTAAATATATTTCTAAAGAAAGAAAATTGGGTCATCTATAGTATATTTTCAGTGACTGCTATTTGGTCTTGGTACATGTAGTCTTGAGGACATTATATTAGACAGGAGGCAATTTTCCTTTGATTATGTGATATAGACTCCTGAAAATAAATTCCTCAATCTGTGCCTCAACAAAGGTCATTAAATTCATGGTCACTCTGAGCCCTAGAGCTCTAAAATATTTCCTCTGTGAAACTATATTTTTTTTCTACTACACAACTTTACATTTTTCTTCTATATGATATCTATCTCTGAATTTAAATAAACTATTAACACTGTTTACCATTCTTCCCCAGAGGTAACATGAGCTTGCAGAGCAAAATGCTGGCTTCAGTGTCTATTTTTCTATGCCCAGTTTTAATAAAATGACTACTTAACTTCAATAAATATTTTCTTAATGTGCGTCTAGCATTCCTGAAAAGTAACAAGAGTCAGGCAAAAATTAATAGTGCTCTATAAAAAGCATGAAATGGCACAAAGATGTTTGGTACAGGAACTCTTACTAACAAATGTGCTTTGTCTAATATGCACATTTGATTTATTGATGGATAAATCAGGTGTAAGAGAGATGTGGTGAACTGAAATGGATGAGTAAACACTCCAGTTACTATGTGTGTCTAACTTCATGGCCTGTATTTATTTAGGAGGCTAGTCCAGAGAACATAAAGTTGTTTTTCAACCTTAAAATGCATGGCTATAATATAAATGTCTGACGGATTGCAGATTTGTTTGATTTGCACAAGAGGCAACTATCTGCATTCAAGTGGGAGGATGACAGTGCGTGTTGCTGAGCCAACGAGAAAAGCTTTGGCACCCCTGTGCCTGCAACACTTCTTCCCTCCATGAGCAGCTGAACTGACTCCTGTATGTCAGCGCACAGGAACTCCCACACTATCTGTCAGTAACGGACAAAATGCCTCTAACTCAGGTCTCCTTTGTAACAGCGGGTAGAAAAGATTTCATTCCACTTGTAAGGGTGTGCCTGTCCTCTTCCACCTCTCCTCCTCCCCTCACCCCCTCAACCTGTGAAAATCAAAGCCCAAATTCTAGTAAACATGCAAGTACCATCTGTCACTTTTGGATGATGAATTATTGTGAACATTTTTAAAAAGTAAAAAAGAGTTACAGAGAAAGAGAGAGGGGGGGAGTTGATTTTCCTAATACAGTATCCCTCAAAAGAGACTCTGGGGAGAGAGAGAAAAAAAAACCCCACCTCTTTCCCCCCATCCGTTGCTGCAGAAGTGGAAAGGTGGATATAAAAGCATGAGAACCCTGAGGCCACAGAGTTAGAATCAGAGTTAGAATCTGAGACAAAAGAAGATACACAATTTCTTCTTTCTATCATTCTGGTCACACATAAACTAAGAGATCCAGAAACACTGGGACACTCTCGGCTTTTGCTCCGCCTTTGCTTTGCATTAGCATAAATCTGTGTACCTATGTCCCTTTCCCACAGAAAGACACATGTATGGGTCAGATGCCACCTGCATGGTGTTATATTATATACTAGAAAGCAGCTGATCTCTATGAGCAAAGGAGCAGGGCCTCAAAGCACATTAAGATACACACAAGCTGGCGAGTGTCATTTCAGTCTTTCCCCCCCTCCCCCCAGCAATGATTTCTGTAGAAGAGAGGTTTGGTAACTGAAACACTGTCATTGTAGTAACTTGCCTGATAAAGAAGGACAAGTGTGTTTTAATAGAAATAAATCTTGTCTACAATGTAACTGCACTAGGTAAAATTTCTGTGGTCAAAGACTGACTGATCCATGGTGCTTGTAGGTAGGAAAGGAAGAGGGAAAATGGGAAAGCAGCAGCCCTGTGACGAAGGTAACTGCTACTGTCCTGAACATTGGCAAACACTGCTTCTAACTCTGAGCACCTCACCTCAAGAAAGGCAGGAGTCCGTCAGGAGCTGCCCAGATGACAGCATAAGCTAAAGATTGGTGGCGGGTGGGGGGGGAGCTTTAATAGAAAGAAATATGGAAATTTTTAGAGAAAAAAAAAAGAGAAAACAACAATATAAAAGTATTTTTCAAGCTTAAGGATATTTAAGCAGCAAGGAGTACTGCCAATTCTCTGATTATGGTTAAATGGTTCAAATCAGACACCAATGATAACTCACCTTCTCCAACACATCCTGCCAGTGAAAAAGAACAAACATAGGCCTTTATAGAAACCTGTCTGCAAGTAGAAATAAACTTAATTTTATATACCTCATTTCATGTTTTTATTTTTCTTTTCTGCTGTATTAACTTTAAAAATCAAAGTTAGTAATTAAAATAACTAATAATTTACTAGTGAATTTACAAGAACATTTTGGAATTGCTGTCATTCAATATATTTACATTATATCCATCACAAATTATACGGACTAATCTGATCTGAGGAAGGT
Organism: Falco peregrinus; assembly: GCF_023634155.1. Lineage (NCBI taxonomy): Eukaryota > Metazoa > Chordata > Aves > Falconiformes > Falconidae > Falco > Falco peregrinus. The sequence goes on along the minus strand of NC_073739.1, from coordinate 3,445,683 downwards.
GAACAGAATGACTTAAACCATCAAACTCTATTTTTCTTTTCTCTTGCATGATGATGAATCTCTGAACTTTCATAGGACCATATATTTCACACTGCTGGCGCAGGGGGTTATGAGCCCTGTGCTGTCTTAAACATCACGCTGAGTGATAGTTTGCTTAAAAGATAACAACCCATTATAAACTGCCATGCCAATAAAATGTTTGCGATCCATGAGAACAACAACAATTTTACCTGCCTGAAAACAGCAGCCTATTTCTCCACCCCCCCACCCCCCCACCCCCCAAAAAAAAAAAGGAATTGTAAATATTCACTCCTTTGTTCTAGGAGTACCCAGTGACTAAAAAATCAACAGGTCTAAATACTTTTCTGAATCTCTCCTCTTATCCTATTTATTTCAGTCCTCAGCTATTTTTATAATATTCCTTTAAATTGCTCACATAAGAATAAAGATTTCTTCTGATACTAGACTCCTAGAGTAGTTAGAAATTTTACTACTGAAATACATCATAATCCAGGTGATTTTCCCATGTTCTCTTGGCTCTGTCATAATAGATTTTATCAGATATGTAACAGTAATGTTATACTGTGTTGGTTTTGGCTCAGGTAGAGTTAATTTTCTTGTAGATAGTAGGGGGCTATGCTTTGGATTTGTGCTGGAAACAGTGTTGGTAATTCAGGGACATTTCAGTTACCGCTGAGCAACACTTACACCGAGCCAAAGCATTTTCTGCTCCTCACCCCACCCCACCAGTGAGCAGATGGGGGGCACAAGGAGATGGGAGAGGACACAGTCAGAACTGACCCCAGCTGACCCAAGGGACATTCCATACTATAGAGCATCATGCTCAGCTGTAAACTAGGGGAAGAGTTGGCCAAGGCAGCGGCTGCTCAGGACCGGCTGGGTGTCGGTCAATTGGTGATGGACAATTATTTTCATTTGCATCGCTTGCCTCTCTTGGGGTTTATTTCTCTCTCTTTATTAGTCACCTTTTCTTCACAATTTATTATTATTGTCATGAGTATAAGTATTGTTGTTATTTTTATTATTATTGCTGTTATTGTTGTTGTTGTTGTTGTTATAATATTTCAGTCATTAACCTGTTCTTGACACACAAGTTTTCTTACTTTTACCCTTCCAATTCTTTTCCCCCCATGCTGCGAGGAGAGGGGAGTAAGCAAATGGCTGTGTGGTGCTTAGTTTCCCACTGGGGTTAAACCGCAACAGTCCTTTTGGCACCCACCATGGGACCTGAAGGGTTTGAGGTAATAACAGATTGACCAGAGAATACTGGAAGGGATTTATATCTGTTAACAATTGTGGGTCACCATATTGATTCATCTGTTCTCAAGTTTAGTTTATCTGACCTGCACCATGCTCTTTTTTCGCTGTACATGTTAAAGTTTGGTGTTGCCTTTTGCAGTTTGCTGTGTTCTGTAGTTATTAGTGATATTTTGCCTGGCAGATTTGTTATTAAAACACTGACCTTGACCTTAATCTGGTATTTGGGCTCTGTACTCCAGCTATTACTGTACTTGGGGTACCATCTCATGAGGACAATCAACAACAATTCTTCTTCCTTAAGAGGTTTTCTGTGAAGGAAGTACAAAATAGCACCTTTGCTACCTTCTTCTGTAATGTTTTCTCCCTCAATACAATGAATTTTCAATATCTTGAACATCCTTGGCTAGTTAAAATACTTATATTGGTATTTTTTTAGGAATATTGCTTCAGTGTTGTCTAAGGTTAACAAGCAATTTTGGAATATCAACCAGGCTCTGCAAAAGTATGGTCATGGGTGGCATGGCATGTGAGAGAATACAGGCAGAGAACATCTCACCCCCAGTGGTCTCAAACTTCAGCCCCAAACAACTACAGGATCCTGATGAAATGATAGAAAGTTAAAAGAAAAAAAAAAAAATAAAAAAATATTGCTGTGGCTATTTGAAAGTGGCATAACTTACAACAATGTGCTGGGCCCTGGTCAACATGTACCAAACATTGTCCAATATATGCAGCACCCTCAGAGAGAAGAGAGGGACGTCGAGCCAACAACCACTATGGCTAAACCAGACACTAGATCAATTGTCCTTATAACTAAAAAGAAACAACAGAAGTCAAAGTCAGCTTGTTTAGTGAGTGATGAAGAAGCTTCACCTAAGCAGGAGCAATAGAAAGAATCAGAAAAGGCACTCTGTTCTGCAGCGGAATGGTCACAAGGACAAGAGGAGGAAGAGACTGAAATTGTGAATGGGACAGAAACCGCCTGATCCCTGTCCTTAAGTGAGCTGTGAGACATGCAGAAGGATTTTAGCCATCAACCAGGTGAGCTAATTCTCAGCTGGTTACTCTTATGCTGGGGTATTGGGGACAACAGCCAGGAACTAAAGGGCAAGGAAGCATGGCAGCCAGGATCCCTTGCTAAAGGTAAAGCCATTGGCAATGGGGTTGGAAAAAGAGCAGGAGTATTCAGTCTTTGGTGGGAACTCCTGTCAAGTGTGAAGGACAGGTATCCCTTCAAGGAAGAACATTTTAAATTCCCTTCAATAAAATGGGCCAGCATTGAGGGAGGTATGCAGTATTTCAGGGAATTACCCGTGCTGGAGGTGATCTATATAACAACCTGGATAACAAGAAAGTATACAAAGACCCAGATGAAACCCAGTGCACACAGTCCACGTGGCAAAAGTTTGTATGGAATGCACCAACATCATACAGTCACACCCTGGTGATAATGAGCCAGGCAGACACAAAATTTTATTTTATTTTATTTTATTTTATTTTATTTTATTATTTTACTTTATTTTATTTTATTTTATTTTATTTTATTTTATTTTATTTTATTTTATTTTATTTTATTTTATTATTTATTTTATTAATTACAATTACCAAACTGTTCTTAACCCATGAGTTTTCTCAGTTTCACCCTTCCAATTCCCTTCCCCATCCTTCCAGAGGGAGAGCGATCAAGCAGCTGTGTGGGGTTTAGCTGCTGGTTGGAGTTAAACCATAGCATACACAGAGCATCTGATGAAAGGTGAGATCTTAAAGGGGAAAAGGACAGCAATTTATTATTTCTAGCATACATAAATATTACTGAATGTGCATAGACATCCACTAATTGAGGCGTTACCATTTTACAGAGTGAATTGTCAAAACATAAAACCCTAAAACCTTTCAGAACAGCCTCTACCAACCGAAAGCAGACGGCCGAAATCAATGTACTGGGGGGGGGCGGGTGGCGGGAAGAGAGTACAGAAAGAAAAAGAATGGTGCTGTCAGAAGCACTTACTTTTAACAAAGCCATAAGCAGCTCTAGGACTGAAGTCCAGTCAAAGTTTTAAATTTTCTCCTATTTTATTGTATTTATACAACATTCTCCTGGCCAAACCATCAAAAGAGATTATCAGTTCCAACAGCCTAACATCTCTATAATTTCAAAGTATAATCTTATGAATACCCTTTATCCTTATTTAAATCAGGTATAACAACCCTATTCTCTGAAGGTGAGTAAAAATGTGTTCTGAAAGATCAGTTTTGAAAGGTCAGATATTTGCAAGTGAAGGTTAGTTGTAGTAGTCTAGTTACTAACACTGTTCATACTTTTCAGGCCAAATACATCATTTGAGAATTAGAAAGTGAGAGTTATTCAAATTTTTAGCTTGATTCATTATAATATGTAAAGGAAAATTCAAACTTTTTAAAGGAGACATAACAGATGAAAGTATGAAAATGGTAATGTTGGAAATACAATAAAGGGGAAAAAGAACAATACATTATAATTTGATTTTTTTGTTTTCCTTGCTCTGGTCTGATTAGGAAATGTTTTGAAATACTGCTACTAAAAGGATGAAAGAGAATGAAATAAGACAGATCAGATACTATGAAAAATATTGTAAGTGCATTTATTTAGATTAAATTAATTACTCTTTGAATGGTACCTGTTGAGATTGTTACATAAATTTGAGAAAAATTATCCAAAATAACTCCAAGACAGTCAACATCAAAGTTTAAAACAAATAAAAAGTAAGGTTTTTTCACTCAATATAGTTTCTTATAGAATTTCAGGGAGAAACGCATGTGGAGTAGTTGCATATTCACAAAATTATTGCTCAAAAGACCTGCTATCAGTCTAATTCCTAAGTCTGCATGTGCTCAGTGTTCATCAGAATGAAACGCCGGGGCACAAACAGTAAAGCAAAACCAGATTAATATTCACAGTACTGGGCTGATGAAATACCTTTTACCTTTAAAATGAAAAGCAGCGAGGACTTAGCTTCCTGCAGAGTACTTTAGTTTCAAAACCCACATAGTTCCTATTCTTAGACCCTCTGAATTCAGCCCCTATTAGCTGAAATTAGCTGAAAAAAATAGCATATATTTGAACTTCAGTTATATTTGAATCTGATAGTGACATTTTTAAGACGTGCATTTGCACACTGAGTAAAACCAAAATCTTAAAGTGAATGAATCATCTAAGACTTGATTTTCAATTTGGCTTCTCAATTTAAAGCACAGTAACATTGACAATATCTAGTCATTTTTACTCCTGGTTTTAAGAAATCTTTCTCTTCCAGATCTACAAAATATTTGTTGGTTGTTTTATTTCTCCGGTCAGCCAGGATAAACTCTTAATTACAGCAATTAATACAATTTAAAAAAATACCCAACAAGAGTAGATAGGAAATTGGTAAAGAGTTCTGTGTAAGACAATGGGGTTGCAAGTAAGCATGAAGCAGCTGTCTCTGCGGTGATACAGGATTTAAGCTGAAGCTGGCATGCACAAGAAGGTTACACATAAAAGTAGATCTTGACTCCATTGCATAATTTACACAATATATAAGTTGTCTAATTATCTTGGAACAAGCGGTCACAACAGTTGGAAATGGTCAGATAGGGGCTGGAAATACAAAATAGATGTTTTGTTCAACAATTCAACAAATAGTTCTGTCATTTGAGTTGTTATTTACAAATCAAAGGCATCATTTTTTGTTAGTGAAATTACCATAAATACCCCTTAGAGGATCTGAATTGTGAGTCTAGGCATAATGACATTAAGTCTGATTCTATGAAGTTCTGATAGTAACTAATCTGAGCTGAATTTTATTCCCCTATAAAACAAGACATCCAGGTATAGGCATCTTACATAGCCCAAGAACCTTGAGATTAAAGTCTCCTACTATTTCCTTAACATGAGTATATCAGAGTCTTGGTCTCCAAAGCCAAAGATTTTACATGCAGAGTAATAATATAATATTAGTAGTATAGAAAATAGTAAAGCAGGCGTACTGAGTGAGACAAAGCTGATAACAGGTTTGAACAAGAGTCCTGTCTTTCCAAATGTACTGTTGCAGGGTGGACTTTGTTGTTCACCCCTGTTCTGCTGACTTGCTTTTCAGCCCATCACCTTCCAAAGGACTTTCTAAGTTAAAAAAGCAGTTCATCCTTTCCCCTGCTTCCTATCCATTCCCACAGGTGTTCAGAAAACTCTCCATTACCCTGAAGTTTGCGGTTTGGGTCCGCTCTCTTTTGCAAGCAAACATTCCTCCTTTCTGCAGGTTCCCCAGTCAGCAGCACACAGCATCCTACATGTTTGTTTAGGACTGTATTGTGGGAGGTACTCTCAGCAGAGCACATGTGCTTCCAAGAAACAGGTAAAACACTGGTGCATTTCACAGAGAATTGCTTTGGGGTCATATCACATCATTTAGTCTATTATTTTTAAGAGCAACGGTTCCTGGTGCAAAATCTCTTTTTCATCTTTGTCTCCAGAAAAGCAGCTTAATGCCCTCTTTTAAGATGATATGATGAAAGTTCAAAATATGGATTATTTAAAAAAATCTTATTGCATTTTTATAGCTGCATTTTTTGAGTTTTCTCTGCTATCATTGCATTACTGTAAGGGTCATTGTGGCTCTTTCATTTGACAGTTTTACACGTAAGTCATTTTTATGCCATTCCCACTCAGATTTTTAGAAGAAAAAATATACTGGGGTTTTTTTTTTCCTTCATAACAATATTGTGTTAGCTGTAATGAATATACTTGAAATTGTACTGTTACTGGACTCTTTAAAGTGTCGCATTGCTCCTGAAAACATTTCCAGCTAACATAAGAGAAAAATAACACCTATATGAAGACATTAAGTTTTGCCCCCTCAGCCTGACTTACTCTATGATTCCACTTAAAATAAGGATGTACCTATCTTCTTCAAGGAATGTAATCATGTATGTAAAAATGGCAAGCATTTAAAAATTCAGTTGAAAAACTTATATATTTAATATGTAAAACTGAAAAAGCTGAAGAAATCTGTATCAACTGGGTTTAGTTTTCAGAACTCTTGAGATTCTACATTTTAGGAAAAACAGAACTAATTAATTTCTTTTTAGTAGTCTGTAACCCTCTTGATGATAAACTTTGTAATGTAAGTAATCATCAAGGAAAAAGGAAGCCAAATTAAACAACTGTAGAATCATCTGTTTAAGAGATACAGAATATATATATAATGATAAATGAAGCAAAAAAGAGTGTGTTGGTACCAAAGACTTCTCTTTCTTCATATAAAAATCACATATCCCTCTTTAAATAACAATAATAATAAATATTAAATATTCATGTACACTTTCCTTAAGTATAATCTTCTGAAATAAATCTATTATCTGGATGAAATCTTTAAGTCAAGTCACTTTTGGGACCCATATTAATTTTTTTAAAATTCCCAGGGAACATGAAAATTGGTAGAGAGTATGCAAACAATTGATTTTACAAATTACTGTGTGGCACAACAGTTTAATAAAGAGCACCTAGAATACTTCCATATGTTCTAAAGCATATCAACAGCAATGAACACCATTATATTCAGCATGAACCCCAGCCACAGTAACTGAGACCTCAGGTCAAGCCTCACTGAAATCAGCAGAAGAACTGCCCAGTTCTGTGGTTTTGTAGAGTATATCCAGGAAAAAGAGATTCCTCTCAGGATGAACTACAAAAGATGACATCTAACATGCTGTCATTGATGAGTTTTATATGGATTATCTGGTTGTTTTACACCTTTACATTAGATATCAACGCCTAAAGAATCTCAGTGGTTTTTCCATGGCGTGAAATGGCAATCCATCCAATATTTACTTGTTTTAAACAATTTGTAAAAGTACATGGTTTCATAAAGATAACATTATTTTCCCTGTTACCTAAGAGATGTATGTTTCTCCTCTGTATTAAGGAGAGGAAAACAGAGTATGTATTTCTGCAAGAATACAATTGAAATTTAAAAGCAGCTAAATAATTTCTATATCATATCTGATAGCTGAAGTAACTGAAGCAACTAAAATAAAATTTGGAAGTAAAAAAATTGAAGAATTAAACTTACAGAATTTAAATATAGAGGGTTTTTTTTTGAAGCTGAGGGATATGGTGTATTGTAAATCTAAATGAACATTGTATATCAAAACATCCCTAGTACAATCCAAATTCATCGCATCAAGAGGTATATTCAACTTAACAATGGTATGGTCTGCTATATAGATAACATTAGATGTTTATCGATATGCCCAAAATGTGGATGGGAGCAGGTGTTTCCAGAGACACTGTTCATAATGGTCATTCTTGTGACATGGTCAAAATACCTTCTGTCCTGGAAAATACATGTTTTCTAGGTTTCCACCTGGAATGGAGAAAAGAACAGGGCTTCTTGCATGTACATGCATGTATGTTCTTTTCTTATGTGACAACATAAATGTTTTATGTGGGAGTATGCTGCCATTCTTGCTTGCCTGCCATGTGCACACACCAAGTCTCTTTCCACAGCGGCAGCAGGTGAATGGATGGTAATAAAGGTCTTTTTAATAAGTCACATAAAATAGTTTCCCTCAGTTCAAATGTTTTTGATAAATATACAGAACTCTGTTGGCATGAGCTGAATTTCTCTCCTATTCACTAGGGGCTATGCAGAGAATTAGGTCTCCACATATTGGCAGTCACACATTTCTGCTCTCAGAAATGTAATGCATAGATATCACTGTAAATAATTATGAAGACTTCAAAAGACTGTAAATCTCATGTTAAGACTTCCATATTTAATTTCATTTTCTCAGCAAGATTTGCAACAAAGTATAAATTGTGCCAGATTTCTGGGGTTTTGTGGTAGAAATTGGGCAGTTTACACTAGCTGTAGCTCTGGCTGTGACTATTGACAATGTATGTTAAAGATATTTCTGTATACATACATATACTCATACAGAAATATAGGTACAAACATGTTAATTTAATTTAACTCAGAATTTGACAAGTAGCTAACATGCAGATTGAACATCATGTATTTCCTACACGTATATCAGATCAAGTTTTCTCTTCCAGAATCAAAAAGGATCACTTCTGTTCCCTGACAAGCCTAAAAGTCAGTCTGTTAGGATTGTTCCAATGAAAGTATTTTTTTCTACATACTTGTGTAGTACTTTCTTTAATCCAGTGCCCATTTCACAGTTGAGTTACAAACTCCAGAGCAGGTTACAAGGGAATACTGAGGGACTTTCATTTATACTGCTACTAGACATAACTTTAATGCTGTTCTTGCATTTAACATCTTTCATCAGTTTACTGGAGCATGAGTCCTATAGTGTACCTCATTGAACTTACCAGTACCTAAGATAGAAATACACTTACAGAACAGCTCCCAAGAGATGAAAATGGAAAATCAGTTCTTTTATTGCAGATGTAGTAACTTATAGTGTACCATTAGTTTAAGCTTTTCCATTAACTCACTGAATACACTAATACCAATAAAGATTTGAACTGAGTTACTTCTCCCCCTCCTCAGTCTTCTCTGGGTATGTATTTCTGTAGCATAAGCAGCTTTCAAGGCAAATGTTTTGTAATAGCAGTAAATGATAAAATTATTTCAGAAATACATAATTGAAAGGTATGTTTCAAAGTAAAGGGAGTGTTTTCACTATGATATAGGAAAGCAAAGTTTAATTGGAAAGGTTTCATGTAGTTCTCCTTTCAAGCCAGTTCTTGGTAACATAAAACATTTGCATACATTTCATCTTATATTGAGATAAGTCAATTTTTTCTGATAAAACTGATTTGAGATGAATTCTCAAAAGAAATTAAGAGAATTGTAGATATGGGGAATTCCCACCCCAGCCCCTTTTTTTTTTTTTTTTTTTTTATGCGAGATTAAATGACAAGAGTAAATGAGATTGAATATCTTGGGAGTTAGTATGGCAAATCACTGGAAGCTGATAATGTAAAAAATTAGTAATTTGCAGTTACAGTATTATATTCATCCAGTCCACTGAACAGTTCAGATGAACTACCTGAATTTTTCCTTATAGAGATTTTTTTTTTTTTTTTTCTGGAAGTGCAATTTAACCAAAATCAGAAGAAAACCAAAAAACCAAAAACCAAAACCAGCAAAGCATAAAACCCAGCAATTAGTCAGGTTTATTTTTGTTTGAACTCTTTCATATAAAAGGAGACTTCTATTTAATTTTTACATTTAATTTTTACTTCAGACTGCATTTTGTAAACAAGGAGTGAGTTTCATAAATATCACCCTTAATCCTTTCAGCTTGTACTTTACACACTTCCTTTTTGATTGGGAAATAAATAACAAGATAATCTGAGAATGCTTCTACTTTCTTCTTGTTTCTACTTCTTTTACTCTTAACTACGTCAAAAAGATTTTGGAAACAAAAAGTCATTTTTTTTACTTCAAATATCTTTCAAATATCCATTTAGAAAAATAAAATGTTTTCATTCTTCATTATTTCAGAAACATTTCTCTAGGACAACTTTGGCTTCTTCAGACTTCTGTAATACTAGTCCCAGATAAATATAGAAGAAAAAATTGTTCAAAATTATTGTGTTTATTAGCTAAAAAGGCAGTAATAGAATTATGTAACCCAAGCAGAAAATGGATCTTGAAGGTTAAATATACATTCATAAATTCTAACTTTATTCCCCAAATAAACTTCATTTATAGATAAAAGCTAGTTATTTTTGTTATGAAATAAGTAGAAGTGAAATAGATATTTAAATTCAGCAAAAAGATAAATATAATAATATTGTGTAGTAATGTGGTAATATGTTATTATTTTTCTTATATTAAATTGTGACAAGGTAGATCACACACATTAATTTTTTTCAGCATTTTCAGTTTTTCCTGCAGAAGATGAGACATTTTTTCTTTTGCTTTTTAAGCTTATAATTTTAAGTCTGAAAATCAAACTGAAAACCTTTGATACTTACACATTTTCCCATTGTGCTAGTGGAACATGACTTCTACAAGCTCAACCACAACATTTAAGGGAAAAAAAGTTTAAAATATGTTCTAGCTGCCTCTCACAGTGCTAGCCCACTAGCATTTCTTTTGCTAACCTGCTAAGAACCTGATGGTCTTTCAAAAAAAGAAAAAAAATAAATCCTGCTAAATATAGCAACTTGATAGACAAGGCACCAAAATGCTGATAGTAGCACTTACAAGCAACCTTTAAAGTGAGATTTTTCCTACTTTTGGCCTTTTCTTTACATGATGATTTTCACTGGTTTGACTTTTGAACATAAAAAGGGAAAGTACTATTACATTCCTCTGTTACATAGCAGAACATGTGGCAATCTTGTTACATTCTCCTTAATTCCTGAGAATCATGTTGAAATATCAAATAACCCTCCACATTAGTTGTCTACCTTTGAAACAAAGTAGAAAATATTTTGATGTAATATAAAATAAGAATGTTTTTTGATGAAAAGGTAAATTGTTTGGGGGTATTTTTTGTTTTTTTTTCTTTTTATTATTTAACAAAAATAATAATAGTAATTAACGAAAAAAAAAAGTCTTTATAAAAAGTATTGTGAATACAGGCAAGTTCCAGACAGATTTGGCCTTAAATTTCTAAACAAAAGTTTCCAAGATTTTGGTTTGGAAACTCTGTAGTCTGAAATACCATATTCTGCATGAAAGCAGTTTGATGGAACTAAACAGCAAACTGCCTCTGTTGCCATAAAGATGTAAACGAACTGAAATGAGTTGCAGTCATCCAGTAATGTCATTCCCTTAATTCTTTCTGAAAAAATGGTAATGTCTCATAACTGACTAGGAAAGAAACTTCAGCAGATCAATAAAAATGCATCAAGTTAATAACCACAGCTTCTATGCAGAATTAAGTGAAGAAAAATCAGGTGCAGTAGCGCAGATAAAAGTTTTTGTATTGAAATATTTCCACAAAGCCTGTCTTTCTTTGATGCTTGTCACTATGCCAACTGTGAGGTGATATGAGAACCTGTAATTTATTATTTTATTAACTTTTCAGAGTGCTAAACTGGTCAAGCATAATCCATACCTTATGCAAGAGAAATTACATTTTTTATGTATCTTATTTTGATTGGTGACTGAGAATCAATTTCTCTGTGAGACAATAAATACTAGGACAAGATCCAAAAGTTTTAAAAGGAGTTTTAGAAATGATAGAAAGGCAACTGGATAAATTTTCTCTTCAGTAGAGACCTTTTTGTCTCTTCAGTGGAGAAATTTCTCCTCCATGGATACATTTTTTTCCTGTCTTTTGAACAGTCTTCAGATCTTTTACTTAATTGTTGATTTCACCAAATGGTTTTCTATGTGGAATGCAATTATAACTCAATAGTACTGTAATTATAAAAATATAATATAGTAATTATGAAAATAGTACTACTGGAAACTACCAGTTTTACTTACAGCTTTCCTAGCCACAATTAATGTAAATAATAACATTATTTATGTGGCATTTCAGATACTGTCTGACAGACAAATGGATTTTGCCTTTGCCTGGATAACAAGCAAGTCACAAAATGTGCTACTGCATTATTGAGAAAAAAAATGGAACACGCTATCCTTTGAAAAAAACATATTTTATCACACTCTATTAGATACACTTTTCCCCTCGTTTTGTATTATCTCAAGTAAAAGTGTGTTTGACAATTCACATGCATATGTAGCACACAGTGCTTCTTAAACAAGCCATTAATTTAAATTGAGTACATTTATTGCAATGGCTGTCCTGGCAATCTTTTCCAGAGTATGGTGAGTATATGTCATAAAATAGTCATTATGTATTTGGATAGAATGTTAACATCCTTAATATTTAAAACTGAATAAAATGTTAACATGTATGCATAACATTCTGCACGATACACCTTCGCTGTCTTCCTTAAAATCAGAAAGAAAACCATGTTCCTTTTCCTTTACAACTGGTCACTCCTTTTTAAGCATTTTCCCAGGTGACAGGTATGGCATATGGGATATACAGTATGTTTAGTCTCATATTTTTAGTGCCATTGAGCATCAAACTTATGTAGTAATGAGTAAGAAGCTGCCACAAAGTCTTTGACAAGTGACACAACATTGATTTAAGAAAGTAATTTCAACCTCCTCCATTAGCACCCTCGACTGGCTAGACCCTTGGAAGAGGTTATCTTTTGATTGAGAGAATTTCTGGCTAACACAAGTATACCATGACAGGTGGGCACACTGGGGTTATGTTAATCACCCCACATGCTCTTTTTTCAATAGAAATATAAGAAGAGTAAATTAAATGTTTTGGGAAAGTACAGCCAAATGGGCATAGCGGCCAGCTTGGTTTTTAAGTTCTTCGCTAAAATTAAACAGGGCCTGAAATGAAAGTGTGTGCTGCAGTGGCTTTTGGTCTCAGTTTATAGATGGAACTTAATTGTTAAACTCTCTGAACATGTAAGTATCATATTGAACCCAACTTCTGGGTAAAAAGATGAAGGAAGAGAGAAACAGTTTAGAGTACAAGAATATTTATTCTCTAGGTTTGAAATTGTTTCCTATTTTAATTCCTGTGTTGCCTTTATTAGTTTATTTTGACTACCTGCTAGTAGGTCGAAATTTTGTCAAAACATTCAAAGCAAAATTATTCCTCCACAGATCCCATTTATCCCTGCAGCTTGTCCACAGAGCCTTTCATGCAAGAGTTGCCCAGCCACCCTATTTTCTTGGTGCAGGTGATACTGAAAGGGAACAGAGGAAGATAAAAAGGCTGATTAAAAAAGGCCGCTGAGGTACATTCATATGGTATGCAAGTGCTTCTGTGTCCCCACAGTATGCAGAAAGGTCATGCATATTTTTTGCTCACAGTTCTTCTCTAGTAATATGGTCCTGTGTTCAGGCCAGTTAAGTACCTGCAAGTCAGAAGTATGGCTGGGCAATGTATTTAGCCTTAAGCTATCTGCAGTGCATCTGACACAGCTTAGATAGAGTCAGATGATGCTCAGAACTACAAGGGAAGTACAAGACAAAATTACCTAAATCCCTAACGCCCATCCCCTGCCAAAAAAAAAAAAAGTGTACTGTGTCACAGGTTCTGAGCACACAGAAAGTAGTCAAAAGTCTGATCAGAGACTCATTAAAAGAATCCTGACACATTACGTTAGATAGAACTGCATAGGAAGAAAGGGCTGGTGACAGACCGAAGGAGTGGATGGGGAGGTTGGCTGCATGGGAGGAAAGGACTGGGAGGTCAGGGATGAGATGTTCTGAATATTCCAGAAGAGCACAGAGATTCTTCAGTATTTAGTAAAATTAGACCTAGATTTTACATTAAAAGTCAGTACTTTTGAAATTCCCAGCCATTTTTTGCAAAATGTAAGTTGTTTATATGGTTTAAATAATTTTTCAAGAAGCATGCAGGACTTAGGGTCAAAGGAAAACTTCTCTGCTTTTGTGTGGAGGTGTCATTGGAAAACTGGATTTTTATTTTATCTTTTTCTTTTCTTTGAAAAAAAGTCTTTTATGCAATCAGACATTTTTAAGACAGTGTTGGCAGTCAGTCGTTAATACACCTGGGTTAAATATAACTGGTTTGTACTCAACTAGGTTCAGTATAACTAGGTTAAGACTTACAGATTTCAATGTCATTTGACTCTATGCTTATTTAAAATTCCTCAAAAGCTGGAAAAGTATAATTCTCTGAATCTCTAAATTTTCCAGTTCTCTAACACTTAAAATCTTTTTGCCATTCTTTTCTTTTTCATACTTTGTTAGAAACCCATACTCAAATATGATGAACTGTTTTTGGAAGCTAGAACAAAGATGTGAAACTATAGAGCCTGAAGATGACTTAGGAGATTAAGGCAGTGCTATTTAAAGGGAAAAGACTGGGATATTTCAATAAAAACCTGACAAACTATTTATTTAGACAAGGATGAAAAGTCTAAGAACTAGTTACTGCTTTAAGGGGTTTTTTAGAAATAAGGTAAATTATCAAAGAGTAGCTGAAAATCCTATAAAAATTTTACAATTTCCAACACTTAGGCTAAAGGCAATTTTTTTTTTAAATCATTGGCAGTTTACATTCTTTACAGAATGTCTTATAAGCAGGTGAGTGATTTCTAGATCAAAGGCATAGGAAAGGTGGGGATTAATTCCACCTAGCTTTAGCTACCTACAAATAATAAGCAAGTTCCTTATCCTACATACAGCTTCAGGCACCTATGCATTCCATTGACTGTGGCAATGCACTTTTCACCCTCTTTTGTCATAGAAACTACTAGGTAAGACTAAATGACTTGATTTAAGTGGCTAAAAGTAAATTATTCCCGGTCTGGGCTGCTGCAACAGCTAGAAAATTAATGAAAGAAATGGATAAATGGTTCTAGGTAAAAATTTTGATTTTGAAAAGAGGTTACACTGTCTCCATTCATAAATCACTCCTATAATCCACAACGGTTCTACTGAAACCAATAGATTTCAAGTATATAGCTATAAGTGATATCAGTGTGATACCAATTAAACATGAAGATCTTATCTAATTTAAATGAAAAATGAATGCCTATGTAATTTTAAGGTCTCATAATGGCATGATGCAGTCAGAATGTTAATTGAGTAGAATTAGTAGATTGTTATAGAGAAAAGTATTTAGTGATTTATTGTGGTGTTCTTTGATTGTATTTGTTACATTACCAAGAAGATTATTTTAGGTGAATCAGTTTTGTTTTGTTTTTTAAATTTATATATAACAGAAATTACATCAACTCTTAGATCTATATAGTACAGAACAAATTTTAACGATTGTAATAAGGCAATGAAAACTGTTCCTACAAAAGCACAGCTTGTAAATACAATTATGCTAATGCACACTTCTGTATAAAAAACACAGAATGAAGTTACATTATATTTCTATTTGTATTAGATATTCCTGCTTCAGTATAGCCTGGATTATTATTTAAGGTTAAAATTAATGTTATAATTTCTACATTTAAAAACCTCCCATGAAGACACACATGCAAAAGTCTTAATGTGCTGCTTAATTGAATTTCAGATTCAGAGGTTTGGGATTAATATTAAGGATGGTATTTTGCAGTTTTGGGTGGTGGGTTTTTTTTTTTCCCCTTGAGGTTTGAACACCTGAAATTGCTAATGAAGCATCAACACTACTTCAGCTTTGCTGATAAATGTTACTTGAAAACAGTAAACCAAGGCCTTTTGGGGGACAAAATGCCCTTGAGTCCTTAAGCACCGAGTGCTAATGGCATGGAAACATTCAGATTGCCATGTCTATCTTAGTCTGCTCTAAATGAATTCAATATCAGTGCTCCCACAGCTGTACATACCAATTAATGTGATTATTAATTCAGTAATACTTTATTATTTGTTATGTCTGAGACAGGTGTATTATGCGGGTAGGATTAATTCAGTTTAGCATTAAATGCATGAAATGTAAGCACCCACAGCTTTGCCCAGATTATTATTGTATCTGCAAGTTTTAATTTTACAATTATACAATGTAATATTTTGGGGTTTGGTTTTAACTTTTCTAACTTTATATAGAAAACGTTACAGAGGAAATTTAATGTTATCTTAGATTAAGAATGTACTGAGAAACAAGGCAGAATCAAATTTACAATAACAGGAGTTCAATTTTCAATTAGTACCTTACAGTAATTAGATATTTTACTTAATTTATTTTTGTAGGTTATGTGCTTTCACCTGTACTGCTCTTTCTTCGTTTTTTAACCTTATCTGCAGCACAGCAGAGAAATCATCCAATCATCCCACTCTAAGGCTTCTATTTAACTTTTCTTTGTTAGAAGATAGAATATAAATTAACTGTAACTAATGTCTCCACATTTCTATTATGTTAAATTGAAATTAGTCTTAAAAGATAAGAATAAATTCCTTATCCAGAGAAACCTGTTATCAGTTCCTAACATTTTTGTATGATTAACCAGATCCTGTCTGGGTTTTGAATTTGATTCCTATTTTATGATACTTATATACACAATATGTAAAAGCAACTTATTGGAGAATTATCTCTTGTGCTATATATACAGGAAAAATTCACATATTTCCTAAGTTATCCCAGTGCCTGGTAAGTCTCTTAATTACAAAATCATTTCATCTGGTTACAAAACCGGGGTGTTTCCCCCACCATTTATTTAAAGTTCCCTTTGTTTAATGCTACTTGTCAGTTGCTATCCAACCCTTTCTGGGTATTTAAACTGTAGCCATCCACAGGACCTGGAAACCATTGAAAGGTTAACTACTACCCTGATCGTATATAAAAAAGTATATAAAACAGCCTTTCTTTGTTCAGTGTTTATTTCTGACGTACATCAGTTCTGGATTTATGACCTCCACTGGTGGATACTGTTGTCTGGCATCCACTCCTGGGATCTCCTAACCATCCCATTGACATTGCTTCTGCCCCAGCATTTTAACCCATTTCTAGCCTTGTCACGTGGACTTAACAGCACGTTCCTTGGCTTATGATCAGGCTCTCATTTTGCTTTGTGTGGCATCTGCTCCTCTATTGTCTCCCGTTTAGTGTGGTTCTTGGCTATGGTATGTGCCCAGAACATTAACCTCTCCAGCGACGTATGTGCTAGCACATTAAATGGCTCCACAGCTGTGGCCTCAGTGTCAATCAGCCCACACAAATACTATTCCCCCCTGTTATTCACAAAAGTATGACAGTCAGATGTAAACTATCTACTGCATTATGAGAGGCTCCTCACCTGTGCAAACTCTCAAACTGTGCCTTGAAGTGATGCCAAGGACCATTCTAGTTTAACAGTAAAGAATTAGAGTGCCCAGGTAGCTAAAGTCACTGGCTGGTGACTAGTATGGATGTAGCCTCTGGTCTATAACCTCAGGTCAACTCTAGTTTTGTATTTGGTATCAGTTGCCGCATATTTTACTCTGATCTTCACTGTCTGCTATTTCACACGCCAGTATCACAACTTTTACAGATTGTTTCTATAAGGTCATATTTTTATTCTATTTGCACTTTTTAAAAGCAAAAATAGCTTATAAGCCTTCTTTAGTATACATTCAGACTTTTTTTCTCCACCCTGAATCTACTGAGGTACTGCTATGTAGTAGTAGTGCATGGCTTCAAGTGCTATGTATACAGTTACTAAAACTATGTACCAGTTTGTAAATTACTATATTTGCCAATTGCCAATACTTAAAGATATGTCTGTTAGGAATGGCAAAAGAGTCGAGGGAATATCTGTGGAAAAGTATGGAACAAAACCCAAAAATTAAATCAAATCATTATGTCACGAAAAACAGAATTTGGAAAAGAAAAAACAACAAAGATCTATCACATTTCCCGTGAAACTGCTATGTAAAGAATCAAGAAGCTGGAAGACCAGCAGGGTCACATGAATTAAAACAGGCTATACATTTCATTTACTATACATGTACTTTACTAACTGAAGCCATTTAATCTAGCAGTATGTGTACATACTTCAAAAGTTCAACTGCCTGTTGTATAACAAACAGAGCAACTAAAAGCGGACGGGTGACAGTGGCGGGTGACTCTTCTGAGAGGTACAGAGGCACCCGTTTGCCAGCCTGACATACTTCTAGAGAAGTGTGCAGCTTACTGCAGGCTCGGGTCAGGGATGTCACCAGGAGACTACCTAGCCTAGTGCAGTCCACAGACTATCATCTGCTGCTTTTATTTCACATGGGCACCGACGATACCACCAGGAGCAGCGTGGGGAGCACCAAGAAGGATTACAGAGCCCTGGCACGGTGGTGAGAGACTGAAGAACAGGTTTGGGTTTTTTTCATCAGCTCTCCTGGTTAAAAGCAAAGGGTTTGAAAGGGCAAGCTAAATCTTCAAAATCCATAAATAGTTACAGGACTGGTGCTGCAGCCAAGGGTTCGGCTACTTAGACCACGGGACTCACTTTGAGAAACCTGGTCTACTGGGGGCTGATGGGGTTCATCTGACACAGAGGGGGAAGAGCATCTTAGGTCATAGGCTTGCCAAGCGGGTGCAGAGGGCTTTAAAGGAAAGCTGTCAAGGGAGGGGAACCTCAACCCATCCCACTCCTACCAGTTTGACACCAGTGCCAGCAAGAGATGCCCAGAGCCTGGAGAGGGGTCGCAGGGCAGGGGGAGCACCTGAGGAGCAGCACAAAGGAATTCCAGCCGCTCCAGCCAGTCAGTCAGCTCCACCGGGGGCTCAGACTAAATGTTTCTGTGCGAACGCACGTAGCACGGGGGATAAACAAGAGGAGTCGGAGACTTGCACGTGCCTGCAGGGCTGTGATCCGACTGGTGTCACGGAGACATGGTGGGATGGCTCCAGTGCCTGGAGAGCTGGAATGGAAGGATACAGGCTCTTTAGGAAGGACAGGCAGGGCAGACAAGGAGAGGGTGTCACCCGCTGTGTCAGTGACCAGCCGGAGTGCATGGAGCTCCGGCTGGGCAGGGATGAGGAGCCCGGCAAGAGCTCACGGGTCAGGATTACAGGGAGGGCAGGGACAGGTGACATTATAGTGATGGTCTGCTACACAGCACCCAACAAGGAGGACTGAGCAGATGAAGCCCTCTACAGACAGACAGGAGCAGCCTCAAGTTCACAAGCCCTGGTCCTCTTGGGGAACTTCAGTCAGCCCAGTATCTCTTTGAGGGACAACACAGCAGGACACAAGCAATCCTGGAGAGTCCTGGAATGTGTTGATGATAATTTCCTTCTCCAAGTGACAGAGGAGCCAACAAGGTGAGGTGCCACGCTGGGCCTTGTTCTCACCAACAAGGAGGGGCTGGTGGGGAATGTGAAGCTCAAGGGCAGCCTGAGCTGCAGTGGCCATGAAATGGTGGAGTTCAAGGTCTTTAGGGCAGTGAGGAGAGCACGGAGCAAGCTCACAACCCTGGACTTCAGGAGAGCAGACAACGGCCTTTTCAGGGATCTGCTTGGTATAGTACCACGGGATAGAGCCCTGGAGGGAAGAGGGGCCCAGGAAAGCTGGTTGATAGTCAAGGATCACCCCCTCCAAGCTCAGGAGCAATGTGTGCGAACAAAGAGGTTGTCAGGCAAAAGCACCAGCAGATCTGTGTAGATGACCAAGGAGCTCCTGGACAAACTCAAACACAAAAAGGAAGCCTGCAGGGAGTGGAAGTAAGGACAAGTAGCCTGGGAAGAATGCAGAGAAATTGCCCAAGAAGCTAGGGATCAGGTTAAGAAAGCTAAAACCCTGTTAGAAATAAATCTTGCCAGGGATGTCAAGGGCAAAAAGTAAAGCTTCTATAGGTACGTCAGTGATAAAAGCAAGACTAAGGAAGATGTCGGCCCTCTCCAGAAGGAAATGGGAGAGCTGGTTACCTGGCATATGGAGAAGGCTGAGGTATGCAATGACTTTTTTGCCTCGGTTTTCACTGAGAAGTGCTCCAGCCACACCACCCAAGTCACAAAAGGCAAAGGCAGGGACAGGGAGAATGAAGAACCACCTGCTATAGGAAAAGATCCGGCTCAAGATTATCTAAGGGACCTGAAGGTTCATAAGTATATGGGACCTGATGAGATGCCTTCACGTGTCCTCAGGGAACTGGTGGATGAAGTGGCTAAGCCACTATCCATCGTATTTGAAAAGTCGTGACAGTCCAGTGAAGTTCCCACAGGCTGGAAAAGGGGAAACACAACCCCCATATATAAAAATGGAAATAAGGAAGACCCAGGGAAAACTACAGACCAGTCAGTCTCAACTCTGTGCCTGGCAGGTTCATGCAGCAGATCCTCCTGGAAACTATGCAAAGGCCCACGGAAAATAAGGAGGTGATTGGTGACAGCCAACATGGCTTCACTAAAGCTAAATTGTGCCTGGCAAATTTAGTTGCCTTCTACAATGGGGTTACAGCATGGCTGGATGAGGGAAGAGCAACTGACACAAACTATCTGGACTTCTGCAAAGCTTTTGACACTGTTCCACATGACATGCTTGTCTCTAAGTTGGAGAGACATGGATTTGACAGTTGGACCACTCAGTGGATAAGGAATTGGCTGGATGGTTGCACTCAAAGAGTTGCAATTAATGGCTCAATGTCCAACCAAAGACTGGTGATGAGTGGCTTCCTCAGGGGACCATACTGGGACCAGTGCTGTTCAACATCTTTATTGGTGGCATGGACAGTGGGATTGAATGCACCCTTAGCAAGTTTGCCGAGGACACCAAGGTGAGTGGTGTGGTCAACACACTGGAGGGAAGGGATGCCCTCCAGAGGTACCTGGACAGGACTGGCAGGTAGGCCCATGCAAAACTTGTGAAGTTCAACAACACCAATTGCAAGGTCCTGCACACAGCTTGGGCCAACCCCCAGTATCAATACAGGCTGGGCAGAGAATGGATTGAGAGCAGCCCTGAGGAGAAGGGCTTCAGGGTGCTGTTTGATGAGAAGCTTGATGTGACGCGGCTATGTCCTCTTGAAGCCCAGAAAGCCACTTGTATCCTGGGCTGCATCAAAAGAAGCCTGGCCAGCAGGTTGAGGGAGGGGATTCTCCCCCTCTACTCCGGTCTCATGAGGCCTTACCTGGAGTGCTGCCTTTGACTGTGGGGGGCCCCAACATAGGAACAACATCAGCCCGTTGGAATGAGTGCAGATCAGGGCCACAAAGAGGATCAGAAGGCTGGAGCACCTCTCCTATGAGGACAGGCTGGAAGACAGGCTTGTTCAGCCTGGAGAAGACTCGGGGGAGACCTACTTGTGGCCTTTCAATACTTGAAAAGGGACCTATAATAAAGATGGGGACAAACTTTTTAGCAGGGCCTGTAGCAATAAGACAAGGGATAATGGCTTTAAACTGAAGGAGGGTAAGTTTAGATTAGATATAGGGAAGTTCTCCACTATGAGAGTGATGAGACACTGGAACAGGTTGCTCAGAGAAGTTGTGGTTGCCCCATTCCTGGAAGAGTTCAAGGGCAGGTTCGATGGGCCTTGGTGTCCCTGCCTACAGCAGTAAGGGTTGGAATGAGATGATCTTTAAGGTTCCTTCTAACCCAAACCATTCTATGATTCTGTGATTCTACTTATTTTTAATTGGCTGTACCCAAGAATGAACAAAAATGCTTCATTGTTTTTTATAGAATAGACTGGAAAAGAAAATTTCAGTTGGAAGGAACTTACAGTGATCACCTAGTCCAACTGCCTGACCCAGTCAAAACTAACCAAGTTAAAGGATATTCTTAAGCGAGTTGTCCAAAAGTCTCTTAAGCACTGACAGGCTTGGAGCATTGTTCACCTGTCTACGAAACCTGTTCCAGTGCCTGACCACCCTCTCGGTACGGAAATACTTCCTAATATCCAGCCTAAACCACCCTTGGTGCAGCTTTGAACCATTCCCACACACTCTATCACCAGATACCAGGGAGATCAGCATCTCCTTCCACTTCCTTTCCTCAGGAAACTGCAAAGAACAATGAGGTTACCCCCTCAGCCTCGTTTCCTTCAAAGTTGTTAGCTGCCCTTCATAGGACAGTCCTTTGAGCCCTTTCACCAGATTTGATGCCCTTCTAGATGCCTTCAAGGACTTTCACATCCTTCTTGAATTGTGGGGCTCAGAAATGCACACAGTATTCAAGGTGAGGCCACACCAACGGTGAAGACAGAGGGATAATCCCCTCTTTAGCGGGGCTGGTCACGCTGTGTTTGATGCAACCCAGGACGCAGTTTGCCCTCTCGGCTGCCAGGGCACACTGCTGGCTCATATCGATCCTGCTGCCACCCAGCACCCCCAGATCCCTTCCGCAGGGCTGCCCTCCAGCCACTCATCTCCCAATTTACTTATGCCTGGTGTTACTCCGTCCAAGGTGCAGAATCTGGCATTTGGACCTGTTAAATTTCACCCCATTACTCATTGCCCAATGATCCAGTCTCTCTAGAACCCTTGCAAGGCCTCTTGCCCCTCAAGAGGGACAACAGCACCTCTCAGTTTGGTATCATCAGTTAGCTTGCTAATGGTACATTCAAGTCCTTCATCCAGATTGTTGATAAATATATTGAACGGAATTGGCCGTAGAACTGAGCCCTGAGGAACACCGCTGGTGACCGGGCACCAGCCAAACGTAGCCCCATCCACTACAGCCCTTTGCACCCTTCAGCCAGTTCTTCACCCAGCACACCATGAACCCACTCATACCACAGCTGGACAACTTGTGCAGAAGGGTGTTGTGAGGAACAGTATCAAAAGCCTTGCTAAAATCATAAGAAAATATATCTATTTCAATGAAGAGATTAATGTAAGTTAAATACAATCAAAAAAGAACTCCAAATTTTTGCAAGTTTTATTTTGATACCTAGGTATTGTAACTACTTTTTTTCTTTATTTTCCCAAAGGTAGTTATTCATCCATATGAAAATACGTTCTTCCCTTTTTTTGGAATCCAAAGTTTACTGGTGGGTACTTCAAAAAAAAGAAGAAAACAGACATTTTAGTCAATATTGGTTTTCAGACTCACTTCACTGTTAGTCCATGTGAATGGTAGTCCACAGGTAGCTATTACTGTTAAGCAGATGGAGCGCACAAAAGATTGTAAGACTAAACGGGCAAGGACTGACAGCTCTTGCAACTCACTGAGCCATACAAGATAAGCGATGAGTCAGAGCTGGAGCCCTACTGAGAAAGATCAATAGTGAATGCATTATCATAGTTATTTCCAATGACAGGAATAATAATGCAGTATTTATTTCTGGCACAAGGTTGTTTCAAGCATCATTTTTTCCCCTCTCATGATTTGGGATGTACTTCATTCTAGAGCAAAATAGAGATACCTCACTGTGTTTAATACTATGATTCGACTCAATCTAGCTACCAAATACATTTTTTCACATTATATTGGTTAATTAAACTTTCTATGAAGATTGTGGTAATTGAGTGTAAGGCTCCCATTAACAGCAGGAAGATTGCAAGGCAGTAATGTAACCTTCTAAAGTTTTAGCACTCCTGTCTGTGAAATAAAGGGGAATAAACAAACATCTAGCCTGTGGCTTTACATCAGCTGAAACATAGAAAACACAGGTAAGAGGAACAAAATAAAAAACATTTCTCCTAACCAAGGAAAGAGACTACATGGGAAATATAAGGCTAAAGCTAGGCATAATTCAGATGTTCCTGAAGGGATAGATTTTTGCTCATTTTAGCCTTTATGGTTTTTAATCTGTTGACTTTCACTAAAATGTTTAGATCCTAAACCTCTTTGACACATTGTCACTTTTTTTCTTTTCCCCACTAAGCCATCATGAATATCCGATGCCAAAATGTAAATTGGTAGCTATTTCCTTATTTTTTGTGTGGTAAAACTGCTTCAAGAAAATTATCGAAAAGCCTATAAGGAATGAAGTCAAAATCATAACTAGAAATAAAACTGAAAGCTTTCTAGCTTCTGGTTCTGTGAACCTGTATATATTTATGATCATCTAAAATAAAGCATCCCTCATATAAATATCTGGAAGTGCACTTTACCATTTAAAGTTAGTGCTTCAAATTTGAATCAAGTACTCAGCACCTCCTAATTTTTAAAAACCTAATGGATCCTTTATGTACATTTTCCAGTAAATTTTGAAACACAGCTTTGCTTTGATATGTTTATTGTCAATTGTCTTGATGTGTTTATTGTAAAGTGTCAGCCCCTTGTCACATGGGTGCAATTTGTTTTACAACTTATCTGCTGATTCCTTAGGAAGTGTTTTGACTTCCCATAAACTGGGGGTTATTGTCAAAGACTTTTATAGATACAGATATATATATCTATAGATATAGATATTCCACTACTTCTTTATCCATCTGGTTTAGCATTGTAATCAGAGAGGAATATCAAAGACTATCAACTAAAGTAGGATAAAGAACAACATTTCCTTTAATTGCTTCTCAATTTGTTTTCTCAAGCCACTTGCCTCAATCTTTTCAGATTCTTTTAGGTGGAATCTTCTTGTTTTAACAAACCTAAACAATAAATCCTGAAATGGTGATTATCCTTACACTTAAATTTGGTCATTCTTAGCGCTGCTTTTATCAAAAAAATCAGGACATGTTGGCTATCACAATTTTCTAAGCCTCAGACAGATTAGGACCTCAGCCTTTGCCATTGATACTTACAAATTGGGTGAATGAGGGAAGGAACTGAAAAGAGTATGACTCATTCCCAATTTATTCTATTAATTCTGGGCTACATTCAGCCAGATGGGTAGAGATCAACGTTCAGGATAGTGGAAAAAAGCAGTATATTATTAGTTAAGAGGGCATCTTGGAAATCAAAATGACTTAGATCTTTCTTAGATCCAGCAGGTGATAGGGGAAAAGAAATTACGAGCACATGCTTCTACAGAAAGTACAAAGTGGACTTCCGGATTCTAATAAGCCAGCTCTGTTCTTCAGTCATTAAGTGGTAAAGTTAGAAAACTTCTTCCTGAGGTTTTCTTGAAATTTTGCTAAGTACTTTACAAGCATGTTGAGAAAAAGCATCTAAATTTATTATGTTCTAAATAATTAACTCTTCCAATTTTATATTTTTTCAGAGAAAATACATGCCTTCAGAAGGAATATTAGTTATAAATAGAAAATCTTTAACTCTAGTGAGCTGAAATAGTGGTCTGACTGGACAATCTTATAGTTTTCAATGAGTCACATTCCAATTTTACATAATTCAAATATGGATATTGAAAGTATGGCACACACCTGCTGAAGCACAGACAACAGGTAGGCTTTCCATGCCTCTGAATGATTTTCATAAAAATATATATTTTAGTCATAATAAGCATTTATTCTTTAGGTATTTATAAATGTATAAATTCCCTGAGCAGAAAGTCCGAGTTGTGATTTGCCAACATATAGAGGAGGGAACTGAGGCAGCATGTGGCTAGCAGTTGCTTAAGTCCAGTAGCCCCTGCTTCACACCTAGCAGTAGTGATGTTCTGGTTTGTTCCAAAAAAATAAGTGCTGAAAAAAGACATGACTGCCAGAAGCTATTGGTTTGTCCCAACAACATCACCACAGGAGGCAGAAATGTCTAATGATTTACCTCAGTGACCATCCTCTGGGTGCTGTAGTTGAGCACCTCAAGCTCCCTGGCCAAAGGCTTCAGGTATTCGCCTAATCTTACATGTCCCAGAAAGTCACTGAACTGTTCTAGAAAGCAATTACTTTTGGGAAATGTTAATATCAGATTTCTTAACTTACACCTCATAAATAGTCAAATATAAACATCTATAGGAACATACAGAAGGTCACGTAAACCTTCAAACATTACTTTTCAAAAACAGGGAACACTTTGATGTTTGTCTTTTTGCCAGATACTCTGTGTTACTCAAGAAGGTGATGTTCTCCTTCCTAAGGCAAATCCCGCTGCCTGTTCTGCACTGAATTAAGCCATAAACTTTGGAGCAAAGCAATAAGCTTGTAAACGCATTAAATGAAGCTCAGCATCCACGCAGATGTTCCCTCTGACTACTACACTGTGTCAGGTAACAAGACCGTGTAGGTTCAGCTGAATCTGCTAACAGGCAGTCTTGCAGGCAAGAATTACTTGTTTGTGTGCATTACTAAAATTCTGCATAGCAACTATGGTTCCCTGGTATCTATCAGATATGAATTAACTCTGACACTCAAAAGGTTCTTTTAATATGTTGTTCTTTGTGTTGTTTAGGCTGGACTCCATCTTCCCATGCACTCTGCCAGATTTTTATCAATCAAATGCAAAATAAGTGGTTCAAATAGCATTTGTAAAACTATGTGTCTACTTAACCCTTTCAATATGTTACCAGGTATAAGTATGACGTGGCTAAGATCTAGTGTCTGCTGTTAGGCATGCCCTTCACTTTTTTCTGCCTTTGGCTGGCCTTTCCATCACACAACCGTGAACAAATTCAGGGGCTCTTCCACTGTTCCTTGTTACTTCACCCAGAAGGACGCCTCTTGTCCTTGCCTTAGCAGCCCTCTATTCCCTCCTATGTGAATAACAATACAAAAAAACTGCAGTTTTTCTGGAATCAAAAGGTTAAATATTTTGAAAACCATACAGTGAAAAGAATTATTCTGGATTATGTTCAATAATTACAGTGGACTGTCCTACTGCAACCATCAAGACACATAGCCTCTAAGGAGGCTGACCAAAGCTAACTCAACATCCAGGTATATTTTCTGTCTCACATCTAGAGACAAATAACTTTCTGAGGCACCACAGGCATTTTTAATATCTGGGGGTTGAAACAAACATGATCATCAATCGGTTTTATATAGTCTACACCAATTCATTCCCAGTAGTTCAAAGAAATTCCTAATTAGTTTAGTGACTTCTGAATATTCCCACTGGATGAATATCAACATCAAAAAAATGAACCCTGGAACCCAATTATGACAAGAAATTAAGAAGATGCATGAAGATTGCAGTCCTGATGTTATCCAGGTAACAAAGGATTTTCTAATTGGCAACCATTATTCTGGCACTTTATAGCTATTTAACAACTACACATCTCATATATGTATACTTAAATAAATAACTTCAGGAAATAAGAGAAGTACAAAAACATGTTTGATGTACTGAATTATGTTTGTTATGAATATCATAATACACTATGTATCTACTGCATTTTATTACTCTTTAATATTATAAAATATAATATTTTATATTTATTATTCTTTAATATATTATTTAATATAATAATTTAATATTATATAATATAAAAGTATCTTCGATTATAGAAATATTTTTAGCTTCCCTAGCAGTTTGTGCCTGTTCCACTCCTCTGTCCAACAGCCCAGTTATTTCTACCATAGTATGATAGATGGTTATATTTCAGAGTTTTCTCAATGAAGAAAAGGAAATAACAATGAAATGTAACATAAATACTACAGAAAAGGTTAATTAAATGCATATCTTTGATTAAATATTGTAGCATGCTGAAGAGCAGGCCACCATCACCTTCAAAATAACGAAGCTGGCTTCTGGCTATAGGGCAACAATGTGAATGATTTTGATCATTTTTCTTTCAATGTTAAAGAAGTTCATGAAATTGAAGTAATACCTCAAATTCTAATGTAAGACAATAAAGATATCTTTTTTCATTATTCCTTTATGATCCTGCTGAAAATGCTAGGGCCTTTGAAATAAATCACCATCAGTGTCATGTTGGACTGCTACAGCTTGAAAAACTAAAAACACTAAAAAGCAACGAATCACAAGCAAAGATTCACAAAGGAAAGGTATGATACCTCTTTCATTTAGAAAACATATTTCAAACACAATAAACTTTGAACTGATCAGCTGAAACACTAAGAAAAAGCAATAATTTTCCTAGTGTTTTTTAGGTGATGAAAAAAATAATAATAAAGATGGCATTCTCTGCCCCTCATACACACACTACCTGAGACCATATAAAGAAGACCTACACTCACTTTGTACTTAATTCCTCAGAGAAGCCTCTGAAAAATTACAGCTTGCTTCTGAAGTAATTCTGCAAAGTGACCAGGTGCCCCCAGTTTTAATGGACTGTATCAGCCTCACAGGGATTGCTACTGGAACATTAACTTGTCCCTTTTAAAGCCACAAACTGAAAAGGCACAGTATTTTGCTGACTTTCTGAAAGAGGACAATTTCAAGAATGTTTACCCAAAACACAGCATTCATTTCACACAAGAAAATTGTAGAGACAGCTTCACCCTTTTCTGGATGCTAAAATTGAAGCCAAACAGCTTTTCCTTCACAGTTTGTGTTTGCTGAAGATGCTGAATGTGTATTTATAGCCATTAATAGCTTTTCACCAGTGGCTCAGAACAATGAAGCTCAACGGCTTGGGGTTGTTCATTTTCAGCTACCATGGAAAATCCTAAGGATCTCATCCAGTTTAGCTTGTAAAGTACCAAGTACTTTTTGTCAGATATCAAACACTCTAAAACTCCACAAGCAATCAGAAATGTCTGAATAAAGCTTCACATAACTTAACTAAAATGACCATTTAAAGAGTAACTGGTAATTTAATAATCACAAGGAAATCTGAACGTGACAAAATCCTTTAAATGAAATAGCATGAGCTCTCAGAAAGACTATTCTGAAAACAGAACAAAGATAAATAATTTACAGAACAATGTAAATAAATCCTTTTATAAGTTCTCCCTTTTTTTGTTTTACTAATTATTTAACAAATAATTAGTTTAACTTACCACATACTACATGAAAAGTCTTATGCACTAGTTACTACGCTGTAAAAGAAAACAACTTGACAGCATTTTACCCACAAACACAACCAGAGGTTTGGCAGGAAACTTTCTGCCACACTGGAAAAAGTAGATCAGGGAAACAGAATTTTAAAAGGAAAAGACTGGACAGACAGTAGTGATAAGAAGAATTGTTCTGGCAGCTAAAAATGACAGAAAGTATGATTTTTGTGATAGATACTAAGTGAAATCAAAGTTGGCAAATTAGGTAAATTTCTCTTATTTCTTACAAGACAAACTTATGAATTATGGTAGTGTCATTATGCAGACTACAATTTCCACTTGAATAATCCAAAAGGTTTTTAGCCAACATATTACTCCTCAATAATGCTATAGAATTTGCTATATATGTGTAGAGTGTCTCACTATCTAATTAAAAAATCAAGATAATCTAAGCAAGAGGTAATCTCCAGCCTTTCATAACTATGCATATTTATGAGATTTTAGAACAATTCAGCTTTATGTACATCAGAAAGAGAAAAACTGCTGTTCTGTGCTCATAATATGCTGAAGTTATAAAAGGACTTTATATTAAATGAGCCACAAGAAATTAAAGTCAATCAGAACCTGGTAAAATTCAGTTCTGTCATTTGGATGTTTGTTTCAGCATCAGTTAAGACGGGGATGCTAGATAAAGGGGATAGAAAAGAAATAAAAAGGTATTTTTGCAGATTGATGTTGCTACTACAATACGCAGACAAAACACATTGTTATACCTAGGTTGAGCTAATGTTTAGTGAAAATACATGATGAACAGAAACTTAGAGTAAATGGTAGTCAGGAGTAAGGAAAAAGCAGGAAATTCTACTCATGCACAAATCCATTGCAGAGGAAAGGTTATTTCTGGTATTGTTAGTTATCAGAAAAAAAGTTATAAGGGTCATGGAAAAAGCCGGAGATCATGGAGGGACCTAAGATAAGAGTGAGTAATCCTGAGAAATATTCAGAATGAATGGCTTTTCATACACTGAATATGGGAGATATTTAGGGTTGTTTTTTTTTTTAAATAAAAAGAAAAGAGCAAACAAGTTGTTCAGAAAACAAGAGTGTCTTACCTGGGTGAACATATTCTGGAGAAGGGTTTCAGCAAGTCCCATATTCAGGTCAGTAAATCACACACAGGGTGATTGAGCAGTTGGTAAGGGACTGTTGTATGACCTAAGGTTTCATGTCAAGACTCTCCCAATAAAGACCTGCCAGCATCCACCATCCAACTGTCCTGCACATAGAGCTCTGAGGAGCTGTGACAAAAGTTGCGCTGCAGTTTCGTCTCATCAGTAGTATCTGAGTACAGAGTTTATATGGGCAATAGCTTTCTCCTTTCCCAATGAAACTCATTTATTTTTTCCCTTTTGCTTTTCTCATCAACAATCATTTTTAGCTTGTTAATTGCCAGACCAATAGTTTCAGTTGCTCTTTAATAAACTGATTCATAAGTATGGTAATGGGAAATAATTCCTTAAATCAACCCTAAACACAACAATCTATGTCTGTATCATACATCATGAGGGAAAACTTTTTAAATGACTGCTATTAAGCCAAGAAATTTGGTAAAAAAATAATTTTCTTGATTGGACTCTTATCGCCTCCAATTGCAGTATGTGGTCTGTTACCCTTTTAAAAATTGTGATATTATCATTTCAACTTCCATAATGATTCTCAAGTTAAATAAAAGTCTTCATACTAACCTTACTCAAAGTATTTCGACAAGCTGTAATTTTTATATGGCTAAGTTAAAAAAAAAAAAAATCATTGGCTAAACCCATGACATTCTTTTCTCTGTTAACCCAATATATAAATAAGCCAATAAAAACATTAACTCATCTTAATTTTTAGCAGGGCAAAGCCTCTGTTCTGCATCAGGAATCCCAGAGAGTCAAGATGGGAGAGAGAAAAAATAAGGCAACATGTTTTTAAATTAGTGGTTTTATGTTTGTCTCTAGCTTTATAATTTTTAAATGGGTTTAATTCTTGCTTTGCACTGAGCATAAGAAAAAATATTGCAGAGCAAACCCAGACTGTAAAAATTGTAAGTAGCAATATGCAATATGATAAATAAGCAATATATATATGCAATCAGCAAATATGTATTTAACTATTTAAATAAAAACATACGCTGTCTTTCTGAAGCCATACAAAAGATCCATATTGGAATTAGAACATTTCATTCTTTATAGTTTGAGCAACTGCTCAAACTGAGTATTGTTTCATGAACCTTTTTATTTTGTTAGTTCTCTTTTATTACATCCATAGAACTTGGACACAAAAATGTAGTCTGAGGATAACATTAAAAAGATGAGTTTAAAAATAGCCCTTCTTTAATAAAATAGAGTCAGTTATTTCACTACCCCTGTTTAGTTCTCCAGTTTAGTGTACAAGATACGCTGTTTATTTTACCTTCTCTGCACAGCTTCGCATTTGTAAGTCTCAAATCTTTCTCAGCCGGCTGCAGTTTCCACTCCTGTTACTCTCTGTTTTTTATTACAACTCTCTGTGGCTTTTTACAGCCAAGTTGTAACATTTGTTGATGCTCCAAATTGCCTCTCATCTTCTAGCTTAATCATGGGCAGTTTCCACAAAAATGCACCCAAGAGAGTTATAAAACAAATGTCCAGAGGGAGAGTTTGTTTACCTATTGGATGAAGTTCCAACTTAGTAACTAGATGCCACATCAGTAAAGCGTTTTACTTAGTGCACAATCATCTTCTGTCCGTACCATTTCAAGCCTCTTAAAGCCTACCACTCGAACAGAAGGAACCAGCCCTGTCGGACAGTATATGCGCCAAAGACATAAGGCAAGAAATGAGGTGAAGAACTGAGAGATTCCCCTCATAGGCTGGGGGTACAACTGAACCTCATGGATTAACTTATTCTAAAATACTTAGTTTCTGCTATACAGTTTGAAAGTTAAAAAACAAACAGCTAACAGACAAAAATTGAAATTCTAATGGATCTTATATTTTAAGTTAGAAAATCTAAAGAAACCATTACATGCACACCAGTTCATTTCTAAAATATGCATGTGTTCACAGACCCATCTTTCTGAAGAAAAGTCCTTCTGTCTGAGGTTGACAACACACCTTTTATGAAGAGTCAACATTTTTTATTAGCAAAAAGCAAGTGGAGACCAAGCGAACATGGTATTTCCACAGAAAATGGAAGTGGTTCTTTCATTGGATATTATACTGGATACATAAAGTATATTTAAATAACTATTCCCTTTTGTAGTTTTCATAGCCTTATTTTTATTATTTCTTATCTCACAGAATTCTGTGACTGCCCTCTGGCTCTTCTTAGTCTGCTAATATTGAAAAGTGTGATTTGCCATTAGTAAACTTAAAGCCAGGAAAAAGGACTTCTGAATATTTTTTCTGATTATTAATGTGAAATGGTTTGGCTCATTTTTTAAGTGAACACATGCTGTGCCTACAGATCCTGCAAATTCAGATGTACTTGCTGCTAAAGCAGCCATGGTGCCCTGATCAAAATCACTGCATAAAAATATAATTAGATAATAATTCTCTGTAAAAATGAGTTGCAAAAATATTTAAAGTTTAATTTGGTTTTCCTATTTCATGACAGCCACAAAGTTTAATTAACCTAAGTACACAACATTACAAGTTAAATTGTAGATGTTGTCACTGTTGATTAAAAGCACAGATGATTATAATTAACTACAGTGGTATAAAGCTTTATACAAAAAGTCATGCATACAAATAAGCAGAATCTGGCCTCAAAATTATTGCATAGATTGAAGACTAGACCTAGTCCCATCCCACATGTTAATCTTCTCTGTTTCCAAGGCTTGTGAAAGCTGTCTAAACAAATTTGTCTAAAAAATTGCAATAGCACTGATATAATCTATTACTGTCTTGACCACTTAAGAGTGAGACATGTTTTGATAATATACTTTGTATGTATAAACTTACCCTGCAGTGTCACAAAATCAAAATTCTTGTTCCTTGATAGTGAAGATTACTAGTATCTGGGCATTCCTGATTCTGGAAATTAATTTCCTTGGCTCACAGGTAAAACTCATTTTAAAGTCAACCCATTTTCATCTCTTCAATCACTTTTGGTGTTGGGGTCCAAAGTACTGAAAAGAGAAAAAGCACTCCACCTCTTCTCTCTCATACCTGAACCAGACACATTTTCTACCTTCTAGGTCATTTTCTTTTATCACAGCACTTGCAAAGAAAAGATGTTGAAAGCAGTTGTATACCAGGAAAAACTTCTTCATTATGAGGGATGTCAGCTTTTGAATGTTTTGTGCAGAGAACCTCTGCAGTCTTTATCCTTAACGATACCCAAAACTCAGCAGGACACGTCTTCAAGCAATCTGGTCTAGCTGGACCTGCTTTGAGAAGAGATTGAGGTACAGGACCTCCCGTCTCTTACAGTCCAACTATTGTTCCATGCTTACACCGTGGTTTTATTTGAGGGCATTTTTGCTGTCTTTCATACCTTTGATATGCAATCTTACAAGCTCCTTGAAAACTGTATAACCAGTTTGAACTCATTATTTTCTAATAACAGTTTTACTCACATATTGATATTAATGACTTTATTTTACAATAACAGTTCTTAGTGTTGTCAATGGCATCATAAAAAAATTATGGGCAATAATTAATAAAAGTTAGAGTTTTGGTAACAGCTTAGGTCAATCATTTGGAAACCAAGATCTCTTTGTGATGGAAATAGAAAAACACACTTCTACACTTTCTGTGGAAGAAACTCATTTAACACTTGATATTTTTGCACAAAGCTCTTCTAGACTTGGAAATGCAAATGAAACTCCAGATACTGTTTGGAAATTGTTCCAGATATTGCTTGGAAAACAATAATGGTGTTGAAATCAGAAAAGGCAGTTACAAACGGTCTTGAGTAATCTGTATGCAAAAGCTATTCAAGGAATCTGCAGTCAGGACAGAGAAAGACCAGACACAGGGAACTTAAATAATACAATACAGACAAAACACAATGAGTTTTATATAATTTTCAGCTATGCCAAAGAATATAATGAAAACATATAATTTGAAAGAGATCAACAGGATCAACCATAGCTTCCATTGCAATTTGATACTTTCAGGGTTAAAAAAAAAAAAAAGGATATTCAAAATACACATATTACATTGCTTTTATTACTAATGCAGTACCTTTTAAAGAATTTGCATACTATCTATTTTATTGATCAACATTGTTTCTGTGAGAAAAGAAATACCAAACAAGTCAAATTACCCAAATAACTAACATCAGATAATTGTTATTTATTATTGTCAATATCTATTTAGTCATTCTCTTTCCTTACTCTTATTTTTTTTAGAATGTCAAAAAACCTATTTCAATATAATAATAATTCAATATAAGGTATCTTGACATTTATTTTTTCATTTTTTAGGCAGCCTTGAATTATTATCATCTTTTCTACCTGTCAGTTTTCTGAACTAAGCACAGAGCATTTTATGACATGGAAATTAATCTGGCAAGAAAGGCAGCAGAAACAGCATCTTGTCTTTGCTTTTTTTTTTAATAAAAATTCTGTATCACTGTCTCCTGCTTGCTTGCTTGCTTTTGTCCTACATGGTTGTTCTACCTTAAAATCAAAACAAAACAAAAAAACTCAACAACCACCTTTTTTAAAAAAGGTTTAGAATTTTTTGTTCTAGCGCTGAAGCAGAAGAGAAAATTGTAATCTTCAGTGAAAATATTTTATGTCTCTCTTACACTGATACAAATCAATCTAGTTCTGTATGGCAGTGACCACACATTAGTTTTGTTTGCACTTGCCAAACTTTTCTGAGATATCAAGTCACTGAATTGCTTTAGTAAGCCAAGACTGAGGAAAGCCCAGGTAACTGTTGCCTGGAGCAGACATGTATGCAAATTTGGCAGTTAGAATATTCGGAAAGTTATGGTGAGTAAAAAGCTGTGACGACTTATAAATAGGCATTCCACATGTTTAAAATAAAAACTCAGTGATTACTTATGAGAATCAGAAATTCTGTTTATACTAAGGATTCTTTGGCTAGCTTTGGTGAATATGCCATTAAGCTGAAGACCCTTTTAAGGTTATAAACCTAGAAAATTAGTTAGTCTAGTTCCCTCCTTTCTGTTTCTACGGTTTACTGCAAAAGTTAAATGGCTGAACTTATGTCTGATATTCTTGAAACAGAAGTTCCATTTTTCCTGGGACACTGGATGAAATCACATGATTTTTCGAAACTTCCAGAGTAGAAAACCAGAATGTACTGAGATTTCACTGGTGCTTTATTTTATCATTCACACCAAAACTCACACACTCACATACACAGACACACTTTTTTTCCTCTTAAATCTTCTGGTGAGCAAAAACTGGGTACTGTCTTAGTATTCACATTTTAATGAAAAATCTGTCCACAAGAAAAACAAAAACAGGGGACCCCACTTCTAGACATCAACTGGACAGAAACACTCCCTACAGCCCCGTGTGTTAGGGAGATTGGGTGAGGTTGCCCACATGCAGTCACCTAGAGCCATTGAAGGGGGCTACCATCTGCCATAGGGAGCTGGTGGTTATGACACAGGAGAGCTGTACTTCTTTGAAGAGGCAGCTAGAGGTTCAGTAGGATACCTTAAAATGCCTAAAATTACACCAGGCACCTGTGGCTAGGTAAGTGACTTCTCACCTTAACCAGGAGAGCTCAAAACTTGACTAAAGTCAAGATTGCTCAGTGAGACATACAAGAAAAATAATCAGAAATAAGTGAGAGCTCTCTTGATTTTTTTTGCTAAGTCAGAAATACAATATTTTATATCTGCCAAGGAGTTACCTTATAACTTATATACGTGACACAAGGAAGGCAAAATACAATGTGAAATCCAGAGGAGCTTCTAATACACACCTGCTGCTTTTATTCATTAAAATAACATCCAAACCGCAGTTTTAGCAGACTTCCTAAGCAGGATTCAAAATTATAGTCTCAGATATAGAGACTCAGATATAGAGACACTCACAGAAGTGCTCTACTGTATTCATTGTTAACAACACCAAGATGTTGAATTGCTGAGTGTTAAAGGCTTATCACGTAGATTGTCCCCATTGCAAGGGACTGCAAAAAACAGTTGACCTTACCATGATAAATGAGTAGGATGGAAAGGCATGTTTAGAAATAATTTGCTTCTTGATTTTATTGG
Organism: Falco peregrinus; assembly: GCF_023634155.1. Lineage (NCBI taxonomy): Eukaryota > Metazoa > Chordata > Aves > Falconiformes > Falconidae > Falco > Falco peregrinus. The sequence goes on along the minus strand of NC_073739.1, from coordinate 3,410,013 downwards.
CCCTAATGGTCAGAGTTTTGACAGCTCATGTTATGCTCCATGCATTACCCTGCCATGCTTACTATTCTGTTCTACATATGTATGTTTATTTTCATGGTATCTATCTCAAACTTCCCTCTCCTAGCATCGCTGTAGAAAATGACAAAATTTGAAAGTTTACCTCTGCTACTCCTTGAAAGATTTTTTATCTCCTTTACTGATTTCTTTCCACTTTGGCCACTCACACACTTCTTTGCACTCAACCCATAGTGAAAATATCTTTACAGTTATGCCTGCTTTACAAGATACATTTAAATCATAAAGTGCAAATAGATTCACCGGTATTTAAGCGGGGGGGTGGGGTTGTTCAAAAATGAGTGTGAGCAGGGAGAGTAAAAAACAAAACAAAACAAACTTACTGAAAACTTTCCTGGAAAATCATGCCCTGCAACTGTCTGCGCACAGGGCTTGGCTGCTGCCTAAGGGTTCTAAGACAATTAAGCACAAGATGCTTCCAAGTCCAGAGATGCCTTTGATGAGTTACTTGAGTTAAGCAGCTGTTGGCTAATGAGTTGTGATTCCTTCATAATGTTGTAATTTCTATTTAATAGAAAAATAATTGAGGATTTATTTAACCTGCACCTGTAATTAGCAGTGTTTTCCTTCTCAGTGTTTTTGTCAGCTGAAGACTTTTGTCTGCCCTGTTACATGAAATTAAATCTCTCACAATGGGTAGGATTTGTTTTAATAAAGGAACAAATACAGTTGACTGAAAGATTGAGTTTCTTTCCAGTAAAAAGTCAGTATGCTAATTCTTATATAATAGTGATTTAGCATAAATATTACTTGACAATAAAAAACACCCAAAACTTTCAATAAAATGAAAACATTTAATTACCTCAATTTAAATTTTGAGTTCTAAATTAAAATTATCAACCTGCATGAGTGTTTTAATCAAAGCATTTCCTTTCCCCCTGGAAAATTCTCATTTCATTAGGTGAAATTTGATGATGATGAGTTTTGGATTTTTTAAACTATCTTGGCTAAGGGTATTTCTCCAAGGTGTTTAGATAAAAAAAAAAAATAAATCCATTTTAAAAAATGAAAAGAAATCAAGAAGACCTGAATTGCATTCTTATTTGTTCTTATTTGAATCTATCAAAATATATTTTCCAGCACTTCTAAACAAAACTCTAAAAGAAAAAATAAAATAGTTGAGCATTTTCAACAAATACAGCCCATAAGTTCACACATGAAATTAAACTGAAATGTGAAAATTTCTAACCTTTTCTATTTTAAGAGTTATTTCAGTATTTAATAAGATAGCCATGTCAGCCAAGAGATTACAAATGTGATTGAACTCTATGTATTTCCTGGTGTTCAGATAAGGATATATAACTAAAGAGTAAACTGTATTTTATTTACTGCAGGAAAGTAGGGGGTTTAGGAGGATTGGGGAGATAGCCATCATGGCAGGCTGGAAGAGAAAGGTCATCTCAGACACACAGAAGGAGATACAAATGGATGAACAAATGCAGGCAACAACTGAGAAAGAGAAGGTGGAAATGAAGTGACAGGACATTAGATGTATCTATGTGGTATAGCGTGCCAGTGAAAAAATGTCTTTTTAATGCACCTTGAAAGCTTCTTCTGTATTTTGCCTTGAAACCAAGTAAGTCCAAGATGTTAGCAGTTTCATAAAATCATCTTTAAAATTAATGAAAGGATAAACAGATAAACAAGAAATACATTAGCCATGATAACGATTTTATTTTATCTGTGAGACACCATTCATGCACAGATTTGTGCTGGCCTTAGCTCTAGGAAGAATCATGTTCCTGTAAACTTGAAGGCTGTGGATTACAAATTCACACGTGAAGGGTCTGGAAAGTCTTGTAAACATAAAGACAGAGTTTCTGTTTCAGCAGTCCTCAAGATGGTAAGAATTGTTTCACGTATACCACCTTCTTCCACTCTCCCCTGGATATCCAACACTGACTGTTCTAGAAGACAAGATATAGGATAAGAAAGATCTTACAGCTGTGCATGTTAAAATATAGAAGTACTTGAATCCTCCAGGCCAAAAGTTGTTTCCAAGGATTGCACAATCTAAAAGCCTTTAAACTGCTTTCCATAGTTCAAAGCTCCCTGGATTACTCTTTAGCTATCATGTTCTTACTTAGCTTCAGTTGTAAAACTGCATTTGTCTTCCTTATACATTTCTAAATTTTCATTACCCTGTGAAGAATAATTAAATCACAAAATAAGCAAAGCCAATTCAGTGGTGAATGAAAAGCCAACGCTACAAAACAGTATTAAAAATTGAAGCTGAACAGTTTAGCTTTACCAGCTAATTTACTTAGGTATCACCCTAAGGCATCAACACCATTTATCACCATTGCTGTAGTCTGGCCTGTTTGCACCATCCCTAGGAACAGAAGCATTTATGGAAAACAGATTAGGAACTTAAGGGAAATGGGAGGTAAACATTCAAATTAATCAGTAAATACACACAATACCTGCAATCAGGCATCAAGTCCTTGTTAAGTATTAAACCACTGCAGATACATAGTTCTAAGTAGGGAACCATGCTCATTAATGAAATTACATAAGCTGTCGTGGTACCAGGAATTTTAAAAGTAAAACAAAGTGCAGTCACATTTCTAAAGGATTTTGAAAATACAAGTCAAATATATGCATGCAGCTACAATTTTAAGAATGCTGATGAGTTAGTAACGGAAGTAAAAGAGGATGAAGATAATGCATTAGAAGTCATAGAATTGGCAAAAGGTTTACATGTTCACAAGAGCAATTTTTAAATATTTGAATTATGTTTCTGTTATTTTATTCCAGGAACAAGAACATTTCTATATGAGAGAAACTGGTGATCTCCTATTAACTTTTTATCAACTTGATGGTTGAAGTTAGGATATAGATCCAATATGCTCAAAGCAGTCACTATGAGAAAGCATATGAACCTGTTGTGAATGATTCTGAAATTATTGCTGTTGGTTGTAAACAATATTTCATATGGAGACAGAAAGAGACGAGCCAAAGTTTACCTCCACACTCTTCCATGAACCCCGTACTGTTCTTCCCTCCTGCCCCTTTACGATATTCAGAAGATGTATTCAGAGCTTTGGATAGATAAATCCAACAGCAATTTTCTCTCTTCATTATTCTATAGTCATAGAACTTCATTAAAAGAGGTACTAAAATGTTATTATGTTTTAAATTAGGAATACCAAGGGAATTCAGCCACCATATTCCCAGAAAGAGTTGGATTGGTCATTACATGCAAGCATACAAATAAAGCTGTTGGCAACATAAGCTTCTCAGTTTTGCAGGTACGTAAATTGCAAGAGATATTGCTCCAGGTCAGATAAAATCAACGAGTGAAACTTTGTTTGCCAGTTTAATGTGCTAACCATCTTTGTTATTGTATATACAGACACAAAGGAGAGAACAGCACAAATAGGAGGCAACATACAACTTTCAGAAAGCACTTAAAAATTACTGTGAATATTCATTTTTTATATTAGCAACACAAAACAAGTATGTCCATACTATTTGTTGTGATTTGAATGGTAAAACCTGAGATGTGAACAGGCCAGCAAGACTGTCAACTTTAATATTAGGGGTTTGGAACAACTTGCTAAAACTATTAAGCAGTTCTATCATTGTTACAATTCAATTAATATGGAACAGCATAAGGAACCCATTGCATAATCAATGCAAAGATTTTATTTGATTGTTCTCCCCCTACAATAACTTGCAATAAAATAAAAATATTTTGTTGAAGTGAATACTTTTATTCTTTCCATTTTACTTTGTTAGTATTATAAATACATATGAAAGCAAACCAAAAATAGTATTATGGATTTAAAGTATCAAAAGAAATCAATCCTATCTGTTGATTTTAAATTTTCTTACTTAGGTTGGTTTAAGATAACCTTCTAGTTTCCTTCACCAGTCTTTTTTCAACCTAATATCATCACCACCTGTAACTGTTTAAGCTCTATCCATCTAGAGTACAGCCCTTACTAGCCCCTCCAAATCTTTCCTTTTGTTAAAGGTATTTGCAACCTATTGAAATGCAAATGGAAGTAAATATTGAAGGACCATGCTAATAATATTACCGAAAAGATTTACACGTTTTTAACTATTTTTTTAAGCTTCTGTACTTCTGGAAGTACCTCTGCTGGTTTCAAGAAAACGAAACATTAAATAATTCTTATTTTGTGCAAAAGTTTGTCTATTACCAAGCAGTCAGCTATTGCCCATCAAGATATTGGAGCAAATGTAGAGACTCTGTCTTACTGAAATCATTAATTCCTCTCTCTCTTTTAAAATAAATTTCTAACTACTTGTCATTGAGTGATAATTTTCCCTACCTTCCATGATGAAGAACACATCAGACTATATTAATGCTCTAGCAAACAACTGTCTATCCATAAGCTCACTTGCCTGTTAGATTATCATGTCCAGCAAGCTCAGTCAATTGTTTGGGGTTTTGTGTTGTTGAAATCATATCCGGCCAAGATACACCTCATATAAGACAAACCCCAAACATTATTTTATGGAACTATTCATTTATAGTTTCAAAATTCTTTTTCTTTTCCTTGGAGGTCCAGCAATCTCTAGATTTACTTGTGCCCTTATGTACATAATTACTAGAATTTCATATTTACATAATTACTAGAATTTCATTAGCAACAACAGCCAATCCTAATATTCTAAATGAGCAAAAGCTCTTCATATTTCCTTTAATCACAAGCACTCATTATAACTTTTCTGGGTGGCGGGTTATATCTGAAAATCAACATAGTTCCAATATGTCTAATTTACATCCAACAGATTCTAAATTCTCCCCATATTTCTAAAAATGTGCAAGCAGCAAAAGAAATTAACGTAAGAATATCAAATGCATTTCAAAACAAACTTTCTCCTGAAAATTATCATCACTGAACTCTTCTCTGATTTCATTTCATAATGTGTAAGCACAGAGCCATGTGTTTTTATGTACAGAACACTGTGTCAAAACACTTTTTTCCAGCATTTCCATTACAGATTCAGTAAGTACGCTCCTGCTCTACCACCTCTCGTATTTCAAATTCTGTCTCTTTGAGCTCTCTGGTTTTTCTCTGCTTCTGTTTGGTGGGGGGGTGGGTTCTGCCCTCATTGCTTGGAACAGAAGGCACCAACAAGCTCACTTATATCTCCGTATGTGATTAATGTTCTAATTTCAACTCTTTATGTCAATGGAAAACCCTCTGGACTCCGCTGGCCTGAAGAATTCTCAAAGGAGAAAGGGAGAAAATATCTCCACTGCTGAATGGCCACAAAGGTCAGTTAGGCAGATCACCTGGAGAACATAGGTCTGGCTCATATTGTTGAGACAACATGAACTTGTAAACTCAGGAATCTTTGTCTTAAACAAATCATAGCTGTGGAATTTTCATTCTGATCTATGTTTAGACAATGGCAAAACAAAATGGCCTGTTGCTGCAATGTGAATAAGAAAACAAATGGAAAACAATTCAAATTTGAATATGAAGTTAGTAATCATGTAAGATGGAAAGACCAGCAACTGAAAAAAAAGTCTTAAAGATAAAAATATTTAGCACTACTAGCAAAGCATACAAAAAAGCTAATAAGATTTCTCTGATGGCTTAGCTCCAGTAAAATGAACTCACCTCAAGCATGCTTCCTGAAAAAAATTACTTTCTAAGAGCATAAAGTATACACTATTACTGATACATTAAAGACAAAAGGAAAAGAAAAAAACCCTGAAATTTATGTTGATTTATAAATAATATATTAAAGTGGTGTCAAGTACTGAATGATACATTAGTTGATCTCTGCAAAGGATTAATTGGCTTATTTAACTACTATATTTTTATTTAGATTACAGAAAAGAAGAATTATTTGTAAAACAGAAATTGACCATGCAAACCAGTGTTTCGCATCCTGGTGGAGTAATTATACAATGCTGTCTTTGATAGTACAGACAAAATTACTCAAGACAGAAAAGAGTAAACAAACAAAATTAATGAAACTAAACACAAAACTTCCATATTATCAGATAGCAGGCTCAGACTTCAAGAAACCACATACACATGATTCCATGAAATAATGGTTTTGCTACAGTTTCCATACTTTTCTTGGAAGTTTCAAAAAAGTATTTTTAATGTAGCTGTTTGTCACAGACACAGATGTTAATTGGCATTTCAACTACAGACTTACTACACGGGATTACACCATAGCAGTTCTGCAAAATTTCACTTCATATTTTACAACCAGTTTCACATTTCATACATGCAGAATTTATTTCTCTCATACACTTTTGTTTTCAGCTAGTTTGCTGATGCAAATTAGTAGTTCACAAAAATCTTGGTTGCTTTATGCATCCATGCTATATGTTCCTCTAACTTAAAGGCCACTTGAGTTTCACAAAAAATTGATCGTATTTTATCTGCAGTTGTCTTTGGCTATTTGAAATATGCTTTTAAAAAATCTGAAATACCATGTTTCTAATAAGCAGCTACCATACATACACAAAAGTGAAAATTCTCACCTTTTTCTGCTTTTTCTGCATATTATTTACTGCACTATATACTGGGTATACAAATTCTCAAGTACATAAAAATGACATTGTTTTATATTTTATTTTCACCTCACACTTTATTAGCACAACAAAGGCTACAGTTTTGTATTACTTCATGTGAAAGGCTCTTTATTTTCTTTAAAGCCTCTGTTGTCTTTTGTGTAATATGCAGATCACCCCAAAAATTTTTGACTTTAACAGATCTTGCCTTGACTTGACTTTTTATTAACAAGCTGAATGATCAAACTCTGTACTTATAGCACAAAATGTTCAAGTATGAGTGAGTCAGAAGCTGTTTATCCATTATATCAAGATTTAGTAATTACAGAAAAATTAGGTCAAATTAAAGATCAGAGGGTTGCAAATATTTTGTGGCTATATAAAATACTTTATGGAGGAAATATGAACTGAAAAGGTGACTCTGGAAGTATTGTAATGTTATAAACTGAGGCGTACATTGTACAATTGCCAACTTGACTTACACAAAACTTTCCCTCTCGAGATGAGATCCACATTTGTCTTTAATCTGCTTTTCAATTTTGAAGGGCTGCACAACTTCACAACTTCACTGTTGTAAAATGGATTGAGGCATTTTTTCAAGTTCTGGACCTAATTAGATGCACATTAGAAAACTCTGCTGAAGCCACCAGCACAATTTCAAGACATACTATGTTGAAACACTGCTGCTGGAAACCATCTGAATTCATCTATAACGCTAGGAGCCAGAACTGTGCACAGGTAGCTTGCAAAGACTAACAGAAGAAAATATTGTGCCACAGGAAATCTCCCCTAATATCCCAAAGCCAGACCAAACAATGTGGAAGACTGAGGACGAGGGACATGGAGCAGAGCACTTCCAGCTTTGCATGAATAATGGCACACCTTGCACTTGGCTGCGATCCTGCAGATGTGTTACAGCACACACTGCCCTCAGCCAGCCATGGGCAGAATGCAGTCCCCTGCATCGTCAGTCCATGTACTTAAATTCATTTTATTTCATGCTGTTTAATCACTCCTAGATTTTAATCAAAGTCCTGCCATATGACAGAACTTTATGTGACATTTACTCTCTCTTTTCCATGTTAGCTTTCCCTTTGTTTTCCTTTAATTTTAGAAGCAGTTTACACCAACCCTCTGTCTAGGTGTGTACATTTTCCCTTATTTTCCTAGCATGTTCGGACACTTTTCTTCAAACTCTGGATTTGACCTGGGGACGACAAACAACACCTTCAGTCCTGTTCATTGCCTGCTCCAATTGCCAAGCCCACACAGATGAATGGTAGTCGTGCTAGGAATGTCATGCAGCAATTCATCAAACGGATTTGCCCATTAGGCACATCCAGGCAACCCGGTGACAAAATCATATAATCTTGTCTTTCTTTCCCCTGCTATACCAACTGTAACAATTACTGCACAGAAATGGTGTGCATCACAGTTTAACACAGAAAACAATAAAGTATTTTCTAACGTTGCCGTTTTTCCATGAGTCTTGATCTAATTTCACTTTAAAGGACCACATTCTTCCCTCCTCCCACCCCCCTAAACTCAGCCCTGAGCTCCTTCTCCACCCACATAAATACCCTCCTGCTGAAATCAATACGCATATCTTCAGCACGGGGCTTGTGATGTGCTCTTATCTGTAAAACTTAATGGGAAACAAGAGGAAAGCAATTGTTCAATACTGAAGTATTTATAAACTTTAAGAAGCCCCCAAAATATAATCAAAAGCAAAAAGAAAAACACAAATAGCAATCCCTTTGGCTAAACATCTTATGGAAATTAAGACCAACCTCAGTATTCCATTAGACCTGTACCCCAAAGTCATATATGTTATAAAGGCACATTAAGCAGAAAGACAGACACATAAATCACCGAAGTGGTTGATATAAACATTCAATAAAATGAAAATTAAGGGCATCTTCTCTGCTGTTTTATTATGTGAGATTTGACACAGTGTTTTTCAAATTTAAGTTTTCACTTTTTTACAGGTTGTATCTTCCTAGTCTAAACTTGCTTTACTGAGAGATTAATATTTCAAGATTAAAAATAAAATAAATAAAAAATACAGGAATACAGTGCTTTTCATAAAACTTCCCTCTGCTGCATAGTTCTCACAATGGAAAAGATAGCTCTGCAGCATTCACCTAAAGTATAGGAAACAGAGTTTCACACTCTTTTAAGGGATTTAGTGATTTTATATACTAGCTTGTAGAAGTGTACTGGCTTGGTTAGTTGTTATTTGAAGACAGAAGGTATTAAAGGCTACCTTTTTGTTTTCATCAAAGTAGTCAGAAGATCTCTTAAGGGATATTTTTAGTCTATCTATAGGTCAGCTCCAGATTTGTTTACTACAGGGGGAACACAAGAATGTGAGGAGGAGAATTTGGTATTTTCCAGCAGGTTTGTGGGGGTTTTTTTCTAACCTGTAAAGCTACTCACTTAGTAAGATTGTCACATAGTGCCACTTTCCTGCCATGATCTGGTTTCTATGTTAAATACTCAAACGAAACGTTTTGTTTATCTATTCCCTGTTTCCACATTTCTTTTTTTACTTTCAGCAACCTATCACAACATATTTGCTCCCATTTAATAACATTCAAATACATTTTCCAAGGGTCTCATTGTAACACAGGTATGAGTTTATTCATCTGCTCACTCTTTAGGCCAGGCCATCAGAAATGGCTATAACCCCCATATATTTAATTTAAGTTAAAAAGTGTTAGTGTAATTTGCCAGAATTTTCTGACAACTATACCTTTAACAGCATAAGTCACTAAATATCAAATGTAAGAATCTGTTATCTGCTACGGCATGCCCACAAGAAACCTCAAACACACCTTTCTCAGCATCTATGTCATTGATTAAAGCACATTTGTTTCAGCTCATAGTTCAAGTGACAGCAAAACTTGTCTCCTCACCAAGCTTAAAGTTATTCTGAAAGAAGAACAGATTCAAAACCTTCTGTTGAAACTGTTAGATTTTGCACTAGAGGTATTACAGCTTCCGTTGCCTTCACTAAGGAAGTGAATGGAAGCATCACCCTGTGGCTTTGTAATTAAATACTGGTGTGAAAGGGAAAAATCTTAGACACAGCTCCCAGTTGAAAGGACTGTTGAAGTATTTTATCACTTTCTTCCACCTCAAGAATACTTTTAAAGAGAAGAATGACATCTTTCAAAAATAAGAAGCAGCTGCTGTCTGTTATGTAAAGGAAAAACCTTAAGAAGCTGTGAGAGTCTTGCATTATGAATCCTGAAAAAAATTTAGTGCCATTTTCAGGCTAGAAGGAAGCACTTTAATTCCAAAGAAAGAATCCATTTTAGTAATGCCTTACTGAGGCAGAGCTTCCCTTTGGGTGCTGTCTGTGGACGATAGTTTAGCTCACTTCTATGCGTATACTGTTCTAAAGCACTGTATAAAAAGCCTTGCACACTGGAAGCTAATTCCTACAGTATACAAATTTCCAGATGCTATGACATCATATATTACAATGTTTGTTTGTACTGTTTGTTTTTCACATTTCCTATTATGTCCACATTTTCCTGTGAATTCACTGTGACAGAGAAATCCTGATTCTTCTGAAGTTAGAAGATATTTTTAATCCTTCAAAAGAGGCAAAATTTCCCTTCAGACATTTAGCCCCTACTTATAACATCAAAACTAAATTTTAAAAGGAATTCTAATACCTGCTTAGTGTAAATTTTAGCTCCTTCTGGAAGATCTTAGAGCCATCTACCGAGTTAGTAGAGAAAATGGCAATTCAAGGTTCTACATTGCCTTTCTCACCAGCACTTTTCATCTATTTTTTATCCACCTAGTGAGAAGAAAATATCTATTAGGATGCACCTTCTGGACTCTATGAAGCCATTAGTCCCAGTTTAATTGCAGGACTAACAGTGTCATTTGTGACATGGAATCTTCTCTGTAAGACAGGGCTGAAAGTCAAATTGAACTCCAGTTGAACATATACTTTGATGCTGGTTTCACAAGGATGCAGAGGAGAATTCAAGTCATACACGTAATCCTACACGTGTGCATTTGAGATCAGGGCAATGCAAAACTGCACCAGCGTAAGGCCAATACACTCAGACAGGAAAGAGCATATTACTTTGGGGGGGTGAACTTGCATGTATTACTTTCCAGTCAGAGCTTATATACATGTGGAGGATGATTAAAAGACATCAGCGTTGACAAACTGGTTTCCTGATGGCTCAGGTCATCCCCACCTTGGGATCTTGGAACATACAAGGCTGGGCATTAAATAAAAAACAATCTTCACTTCACTAGGGAGGTATGACAGTACTGGAAGAGCTACGAAAGGCTTCAAAATTCCTGTCCTCGAGGATTTTCAAGACTTAGCAAGAAAAATCCTCACCAGACCTGATCCAGTGCCAACAATATACCCACTGTGAGTGATGTGTTTGACTGGATGAACTCCATAGCTTCCTTCAAAACAACGTTTTTATGACTCCATTATCTTTGTACTGTGCTTCAGAGCATCATGTGTTCATAGCAGTGACCCATTTCACTTTACCAATGCTCACCACACAGTGTGCAATAAATTCAGTATTCCTCAACTTTCTTAAAAATATTTAATAGTCTTTGTTTGACCATAGGTTGTCTTTTAAACATTAGTCACATTCACCTATGAATAATGATGTCTTTTGATCAATCTTTGTTAAAGTGAATGACCACATCATCTATGAAAAAACTGCCAACACCACCACAACTCTATTACATGGTGCAGAAAAAAAAAGGGGGAGGAACTGTAATTAGTATGTTTATAGAACCCAAAACTTTTAAAGTCCAAAATTTCAGTTAAACAAAACAAAAACAAACAAACAAACAAAATCTGAAATAAAACCTCCAAAAAATCAAATCAGAAGCATAGACAATAGTTATTAAACCGAAAAGTTAGATCCTTTTAAAATTATTCCGAGAGCGCTATAGTAACAGAAATGTTTCATTTAGTTTGAAGACCAACCCAACTCAAGAGACTAGAAAACTAAATAAACTTCTTCCAAGAGTACATATTGGAAGCTATCACAAAAAAAGTATAATACATACTAACAATAACAATCAGATAGTGCAAATGTATCGTCTCTGTAACTTATGAAGTGAACAGGGCAGGTTTAGGAACAGTCATGCTATGATGAACATGTAAGAACAGTTTGCCACATTTTAATTAACCTTTCTATAACATGGACAGTTAGTTTATCGAACATTTACTAAAATCAACAGTAGCTCTAAAACATACTTCAAAGGGGAAAATAGTGGCCCAGGAGCTATATACACATCCTCCTACGCATATACTTGGCTAGCAGTCTGGAAAATGTCAGCTTCAAAGGATTAGAGCTTTATTTGAGAATCCTAATTTGAAGTGTTACTATGAGATGTAATGGCATCACTGGTCATGCCATGAAATAAAGTAGAAAGATATCACTAACCTTTATTGGCAGGTCCATGAAATGTTAGATTAAGGTAACCATTGTGATTTTGCTGCAGAGCCCTTTATCCCTTCAGCTCCCTCTTGACTTGTCTTAAAGGGACAACACATTTCTCATACAGTAAAACATTTTGGGTCACTCTAGAGCATTGCAGTTTATGTTATAGTGCTTGGCACAAAAATTCTCAAGACTTCAATAACTGCAGAGTAGGTTTCTTTCTGGCAAAATTAACAATTATTTTTACTTGAATACCATCTAAAAGAGAAGACAAGGTGCAGCACTCAGATCTAGTAACAGACTGACGTGAAATTGTGGGCACCTGTGTCCAAACCAGTGGTCCTGCAATGACTGCAGTTACCATCAGCATTTAAAAGACCCAACCTCTTACTGTGAACAGCCTGACAACCAGTTCATGAGTAAGTTATCACACTGGAAACAGACACCACTCTTTATGAAAGAGAATAATTGGACCAGAAGTCTGTCGTTCATATCTTTCTTGCAATTAAGAGGGCTGAAACCCTCTGCCTCTCGTTATTAATTGTTAACAACAGTAGAGGTATATGTGCAAGTGATTAATTTCTTATCCCATGTTTTGACTAGATTACACTACTCTCTCATTCTCTAGGCCACATCAGGGAAAATAACAGGTTTAATTCTGACTTCTTTATACTCCAACGGATTCACTGGGGAATACCAGGATTACAACTCTTTGTCAAGGGTTACAATTTAAAAGAGTGATAAAATGTTCGCATGAATGTGAAATTTCATAGAAACACATTCTGAAACTTGTGAAACTCATAGACAATATGAAAAAAAAACAGCACAAGTCAACAGCAAATCATTATAACGTGTGATACCATTGCATCTGGAATCCCTCATTATGAACCAAAACTTCCATGCACAAAACACTTAAGAGAATTAACATGCAAGTATTGGGCCAAATATTCTGCTCACATAAAATGCTATGCTCCATTGACTTTGATGTTATGTTGATTTATATATGTCAAGAACTTCTTGTCATGCAGTAAAACTGTTTTCAGGTAATTGAGTCATCTGATTGTTTCCTATTTCTTCTTTTAGAAAACTTTTCCTTAAGAAACTGAAAGATTCAAAGTCATTGAATCAGCTCAGTGAGGAATTAAAATATAAATGCAGCACATAACACTTGACAGTAAAGCACATAACGATAACAAAAGCTTAATGTATTGCAGTCCTAAAGGGCAACAGTAGCTATTTTATTCTATACTATCCTTGCTCAGATTGAGCAGTGCATTTCAGTGTATATTATCTTTTTCATTACACTCATTAAAATGAATGAAAAGAACCTGAGATACATTTTGTATCTACATTATTTGAGAAATGGCATCAACCACAATTTATAAGACCTACTTCAGAGTTTGCCTTTATTTTGAAAGTTAAGAGTTTCCAAAGACCTTCACAGAAGTAAAGTTTGACAAAAAATACCCTGTCTAAATAGTTCTCTGCTATTTTATAAAATATAGGACAGGGAAGTAGCCAGAAATTCTCCAGGGGGGGTGCAGTGGAGCTTTAAAACTCTCAGGGTTCAAAGGTAAGAAAATAATCCCATAACATCCTCGCTTTTCTGAAATGCTGGTCCCTTGTCAATGCCACTATTTATTTTTCCTCTACAGTCCCCCACATTGAGCTATATCTTCAACTAAAAGACACTTTATCTTCTACATTTCTATTCATCCTTAGAGAAAACTTCAAATAGGATCAACCATGTGAGTTTACTGAAAATGTGATTCACAAGGCTGGGCAGGTGAAAGGGCATGCAGGGACTTTTTTGGAAGCACTAAAATGCAGAAGGATAAAGTAAATCCAGAAAGTGGAGGCATGCGCATTTGTGCTTCTGCCAAAGCAAAGTCGGCATCATCTGGGTGAAGGGAGCCCATTAGAGGTTTCCTTTGAAACACAGCGATACAAAGCTATATCTGATTCATAGCGTCATAGCAGGCTGACCATTTCCTGAAACATGCTTAGAAAAATGCTGAACAGCTCTAAAACTATCCACTACCTTGATCAGACTCTTATTCTGGAGAAAAGATTCACACCACACAACTACCTGCACTTAGTGCTGTCATTGGTAACTACTACTATTTAGCCAGTACTGCAGACTCAGAGACCTCTACTCCAGGTTAACCCTAATGCTGATTTTATTTTCTAAATGAATGATCACAGTTGATTTTGATGACAAAGGTCTGGTTGAGCTCATTGTCAGCAAGAAGTGCTTCTAGCACAGTATTGTTGGCAAGCATGACAAATAGTTCAAGGTGTCAGCAAAAAGCTGTTTTCTCTGAGCATACAAAGCGACATGGCTTTTGTCCTCTTTTTGGATGGTGAGTTACAGAAGAGTTATGGTGATCAAATTAACTGTAACTAAGGTGATTTCTCAAACTGTTTTGTACCTTGGATTTCTGTAAATTGTATAGAAAAAAAAAAAAAAAGAGAGATCATTTTAAATATTAAACCAAAGAGCATGTATTGTGATTATAGGTGACACAATCACAGAACATGTATTGATGTCCATATAATGAAGTAAAATCATCACTATGTAAACTTTCCTTCATAAGTGAATTGGCTTTAAATGAAAAAAAGTGACCCTTAGATTTGAATAATAGCTTTAAATGGCTATTAATAGCTTTATACCAGGTAATCTTAATCCAGTGCTCCCTATCCGTTAATATAAATGCTCCATTTATTCAATGCTCCAAGAAATCAAATCTAGCTTAGCAGCTGTCACAATCTTTGAAAAAGGCAAAACCATGACTAGATGCAGTCTTGCAATTACAAATTGTACTGATGACGCTAAATTCTGTCACTACTTTCAGGTCAGTTTCTCTTTTTCTGTACAATGTAAGTTTGGTTTCTTTTCTTGATTGTTTGAAAATGTATTAAAGCATCATGAATAAAATAGAGTGCTACTAAGTCTGCAACTTTCTTATTAGTTTATTTTCCTCTGTTAACTGCTTTATTTTAATTTTGGACCTGTATACCTGAGATAACAAAAGTAGGAGATCTGTGCAGGTGAGTAACAAAACTGGACCACTTATCATAATCTTACTGGTAACAACTTTCAGGCTTTTAAAATACAGAATTACAGATGATTACTATGATTCCAACTATTCCTGTGTGAAATGAATTTTTTCTAGTCTATGTGATTTTTATTTTATTAACTTTGGTGAAAACAGTTAGGGGGGAGAATTGTACTCTCTGTGGGCTCATGTGCATGCAGAAAGGAAAAAAAAAGAATGACCAGCATTTCATAGTTGAAATTTCAGGTATAACATCGCCTCTAGTTAGAGAATAATGGAGTATTAAATTTGTATTGAATTTCATACCTATTATTGATTGTGCTTGCCTATTAACAAGTATGATTCAAGTGCCTGATAAAGTCTTTTGTCAAAATTTAATCTGCTTTTGATTTCACTTTTACACCAGTCATTGATTCCGTATCACTCATTACATTGATCATTTTGTATGCATTTACATCCTTTGCTTAAGATTTTTTTATATGATTATACCGTAACTTTATAGTTTTAATTAAAAGTTAGAGGTTTTTTAAAATGCATTCTTTGATAAGGCTTTTTATATTTTTTTTTTCTTTTTTGTCCCTAGGATGAACACTATTATATGACTAGAAAAGCAAGGGAACTCAGTATATTATTTGCAGAGTTTTGTGTGGCTAAAGATACATGTTAGAATTGATATACTTTGAATTAGTTTACTTAATGACAATATACCTTCTTACTGCTTAAAAATTTCCATTCATTGTGTGTTCTTTTTTTTATTTTCTTTAAGAAGTTAATGTCATAAATTTACCATGTCAGTCCTGGTCTGTCTTCCATATTCAAAGTGGAATTTCTGAATTATTTTCTGAGACTTAGTCCCCTCCAGCTATACGTACTTTCCATAACTGTTCTAGAGATAACTTCCTCCTCCTGACTCTGCCGATTCTGTATTGTGTTAGTGGATGCCTTTGTACTCATCAGAAAAAAAAAATACCCTACAGCAAGCAAAGCCATAACTACTTCTAGTCCACTACCACCAGGGTTTCAGAACAATATTAAGCAATATTTCTTTTTGAGAGGAATTGAAAATTAGTCTTGGTCACCAACTACTCTCTTTCTTTTTCTTCAAGCACAGAGAAAGGTCCATCTTGAACCAAAACATCAATCTCATAATATCCTAGTACTTTTAGAATGAGGTAAAGGTGGGAAAGTAACACCTTCCCATGTTCTGTAAAACATAGAATTTAGCAAGTCAGACAATGTATACATAGATGAAATTCTTGTAAATTATAAAGATATGATGTTTAATGTTTTTTGTAAGATCTTAATGTTTATAAGGTTAGTTTACAAGGTTATAATAATGATTATTGCTTTCAACCTTCGGATCGTAGCTTAGGTCTTTTTGTACTCTTTCCTGCTAGTTTCCTTAACCCTCTTCCAGCTTGTTAGAGGTACTTGCCAAGTCTTATTCGTGTATGTTAAAGTTGTGCTGAGGTATTACCTCAATATCGGCAATCCCAGCAAGACAGCCACAGTTAATTAGCTAATGTCTATTGCCCTTGAAGTTCCCAACTCCAGATAGAAAGAATAGCAGCATTCTGCTCTAGCATCTAAGAAAAAAATAAAAAGATGGCTGGATTCTGAAACACTGAGACACAAGTTATTTAACATCAGATATTGCAGAAGTTGGCATCTCTACCAAGAATCATGAAAAAAGTTTACAGACTTGTAGATTAAAAAGAAATTGCTGTAAAACTACATGTTCTCAAAACAAGCTGTTTAATGTTTGGATGGATATAGTTAGCATAGGTTATGCACTTGTCACATAAAAAAGAACAGAATCACAGAAATGCAAAGGACATGTCTATGAGCTGCAGTGATTGAAGATCTTCTGCCCACACTCAGATTTGACAAGGCACCAGCCAAATGCTGTCTGGGAGCCATATGGCACACTGTTGTGTCTCAAAGACTAGCACTTGACTCTTGGCATCTTTCTAACTCTTTTCCTTTTCCACACAAGCTCACATCTATCTACACCTTTCTGGATAAACATGCTTTTCCATCATCTGGCCATAAACTGAGACTAATCTTACGGTGGGAATTCAGGTTTGTCACTTACACACAGTGATATAACTCTAATATGCACCCTTAGCAATTAGTCCTCATAATCTGTAATAGTCCAGAGATGTGGAATTTTCCCTGAGAGCTTTGAAATGTAATTTTAAAGCAATAAATTAAGAAACTGGATAAAACCATAACTGAAAAATAAGCAATGGCTTATTAAACTTGAAGCAGAAAAAAAAAACCCTATAATATGGGCTTGGTTCACTGTCTAAAAAAATATTTTTTGAAGCTATCTTAACTAATGAAACCACTATACATATGTCTTCATTGTTCAATAAATTACATATTTAATAGTTCAAAAATAACACAGTACAGTTAGGGAAAAATAGATAGTGATTAGGCCATTATTCTAGCATTGGGGTAGTCTGAATTCAATTTGCTCCTTTGAAATGAACTTCTTAGGAAGTGTTAAGTGGGTTATAAGGCACAAAATCTTTAGTTTAAACTCCTTTTCTGATTCCTGCTGCAATTAACCTTTTTCTAAAATCCTGTTAGGTACTTGTCTGTAATAAACATATCTAAATATATTTTATGTGCAGCATTTATCTCTGTTCAGAGGGAGTAACTCACATGGATGTCAGTGGTGTATGGATACAGATTTATTTGGATCAGCCAGTCTGAGTTTCTATTCTTTATCACAATATAAAATTAAAAATTATTCTTTGTTTTGTTAGGGAGTGGCAGAATTAGGTGCATTGAAAAATGCAAGTTAGTTAGGCACTCATGAAAAGGACAGACATTCAACCAAACCTAGAGAAGCTGGAATGACTTGAAATATTGAGGGTAAGGGCCTAAGCGCAAGCTGCGTTTGGCCACCATGACATCACTACACAGCCTAGGTTAGAGTGAGAATATGGAAACACTTCTACCACACAGTCTGGTCGTGTACCATGTGAATGAAATACTTCATTTGGCACAGATCATCATTGTCATCATTTCTGCTGCTGCTCCTAGATGAGCCGTATGAGTCAATATTATTCTTCCTGTACAGTTATTTCCTAATGTGCTTGTACACACATGCACCAGGGTATGATAGATATCATCTACCTGTCTAGAATCCAGCCACATATTCTCTGAACACGGATCCTGTTGCTATTTCCCAATTCACTTACTTCAGAGAAATCATTGCTAAAATGCATATGAATAACAAGAACAGTGTTTCTGAAAGCATTTATCTTACCTTTGCCAGCAAAAGAGTTTATTTGCTCACAATAGCTTTAAAGGATATGTCGTCTAAATCCTGACACAATTCAAAATATTCTGTGCTCTGGGCTAAACAGATTTAGTGTAACAGCTGGTCAGGAATTTTCAGACTTCAGTTTTTCCACAGGAAAATTTCAGCTCATGATTGAACAGAGTAAAACGTTTTGAAAAGGTGGGACTTCTAATCAAAAAAACAAAGCTCCCAAGTAAAAATAGTAGAGAGCTTAGTACCTAGACACTTAACTGTGGTGGAAGTTTCCATTCATGTTTTGGTTGTGAAGTCTTAGACTTCTGCATCCTTGTGGAAAAGGTAAGACTGTACGGTATCAGACATGCCAAGCTGACCTGCTCCGTGTTATTCCTGCTGATGTTCCACTTAAGGACTCGCATGGTAGAGACAAGAATCCCAGTTTTCTATTGTAAGGGCCACTCACCTTTGTGCTGTTATAATCATCACCATGCACATACATCCTCACCGTGATCCCAAAGCAGAGTGTGAAATCTTACCAGTTTCAGCCAGAGCAAACCTTCTGAATAGCTATAAGTATCGCACTTGTATGTAAATATAAACTAAACCCAAAACAAAGATTAAATGGTGTAGACACTCAATGCGTATGCAAGTATACATTCAGGGACTTCAAAAGTAAAAGGAGGTAGCCAATTTTCTAATTAATAATCACTTTGTTCATGGAAGGAAAGGTTCTGTTCTTGCATTGTCTGATTTGTATAAATTACTAAATCTTTGAAAAAAATTAAGGAAAAATCTGTCAAAATATTAATCTTTCTCAGTTTCACTGTAAGAGAGCTTAGCTAGGCACACTGAAAAAAAATCAATAAAAAAAGCATTTAAAATACTATTATAAAACTGGTATGAATTTAAAATTAGATTTCAAAAGGGAAAGCAAAAACTACATCACTTGCTCTTGAATGGAATAATGTTGAGAAACGGACAATATTTGTTTTCCCCTGCAATACCAAGCAGTAGAAAAATGTATTCAGAATAATATTTTTTGTTTTGAGGAATTACATGAAAAAATAGTCTGTACAGCACACATAGCAATACAGTAAAAAAAAATAGACATTAAGGAAATTATACATTTTACACAGAGACACTGGGAAGAATACATTTTATTCTCCTCTGTAAAACTGAAATGAACAGGACCTGTGGTGTTTCTGCCAGTTGTTCAAACCTCTAGCAAAAAAATCAATGCTTTACAAGTCTTGCATGGTAATGAAATGTTAAAGATAAGCAGAAGATTTAAGTATTCATTCAAAAGTGGAGTTTTGTTTTAGACATAAACTATTTTTCACAACTGTATGCAGAAGACTACTCAACTCTAAAGACAAAAGATATAAAGTGTTTGTCACTCAACCTGTCCCCCTTTCAGGCTGATTTAATTATCATCACTCATCATACATTACAGCAGATATACATTTCTATGAAAAGAAGAAAGCTCCCAATCAGCTACACAACTTGTGATATTTCTCACTAGAGGCAGCTGACAGGAATAGTCTTTAAGACTTAACTTGTGTAAACACGAGTTCATACTATTAAGGGAAACTAACTTCTCAGTAGTTAAAATTTCATCCAGCTCTAAAAGGGAAGTTGTGTTTTAACTGCCATAGCACTTTATTTTAATAATTTATGGTCCTGAATAATACAGTATTTACACCGGTAGCATTTGTTTCCACAGTGTGACGAAAGGCATATCGTGAGTAAGGCACTGCAAAATGGCTCCTTTTTTAATGGTTGTTTACAGCTAGCTAAAACAACCCAACCCATTAATTCATTACATGAAAACAGCCCATCTTTCTTAAACGTCAGCGTGATGATTTGAGGGTACTATCAGAGATCACGAACTTCATTCACATTTCTGTTAGATCATGGTTGTACTATCTTACTCTTTTCCTTACTCCATTGCAGATTCAAATCCCCAGAAGACATAGTCTGTAAGTGATATACTCCTGAAAAAAATATTTTTCAGTGAATAGAAGAATCAGCTGCCAGCAACAAAGTTGGCAACAAAGTAACAGATAATGGGTCTGTCATTCCCTAGAAAAGTCCATCCTTGGACAGCCAAATAAAGAAAGAATTGGCAAATAGTCACAAGGTGAGTCACTCACTTGTATCTATTGCAATTGGACAGAACGAAAGGTGAATCAACAAACAACATTATCAAGCCACCTTCCCAACTATATTTGAACTCCGTCTCTCTCTTAAAAGGCACAGATACCTCAAGGATGAGCTGAACAAATCCAGAAAGCTACCAGAAATCTTGTTCTACAGCAGACAGGGACGTGCAGTGGCCATTAGACTGCTCACTGATACAGTGATGTTTGAGCAGTTTGTGATGTCCCTGAATATTACATATTACGATACACCCAGGAGGTAGCATGGACATCGAGATGGTCATATGGTAACCCTCCATAAAGGTCTGACATCTGTTGGGAACTATTGCCCATAAAATGTGGTGGTTTGTGGAAAAGAAGTTCTGTCCCATCTTTTGAAAATGCCCGTTACATAAATCCCTGTTGTTCCAGGGAACTGAACCTCAGGAGAAGGAGAAGGTATCTTTCTGTCTCATTTGCATTTGCAGAAAAAATATTTTCAGATAACAAGTCAGCATTAAAGAAAAATAATCTTGGCAATAATCTATCGTTCATTAGTAAAGTTGCTGGGGTGTGGCATGAAACACAGACTTTTACTTGGTATGAAAAATGTGCTAGTTGATATGGTCAGTGTAAGATTTATTATATCCTTAAGTATTCATTTGTTTCTTACAGTTTCGTAAATAACATGATACTACCTTATAAAATGCAAACAACTCTCATATTAAAATATATTTCTATTCATATTGTTGAAGAATATTAATGAAAATCTATTAAAAATTTAGCATTTTAAAGGGAAGTCAAGTTAAACAGCCACAGTGTGCTTGGAAAAAAGCCAAGACCCCACCTGGAGCACTACATCCATCCCTGGGGTCCCCAGCACAAGGCAGACACTGACCTGTTAGGGTGGGTCCAGAGGAGGGCCACAAGAATGGTCAGAGGGTGGAACACCTCTCCTATGAAGAAAGGCTGAGAGAGCTGGGATTGTTCAGACTGGAAAAGGCTCTGGGAAGATGTTACTGTGATCTTTCAACTTAAGGGGATCTTACGAGAAAGATGGGGAGAGACTTTTTAACAGGGCCTGTAGTGACAGAACAAAGGGCAACTGTTTTAAACTGAAAATGGGTAGATGTAGATTGGATATTAGGAAGAAATTCTCCCCTGTGAGGGCGGCGAGGCGCTGGCCCAGGCTGCCCAGAGCAGCTGTGGGTGCCCCATCCCTGGCAGGGCTCAAGGCCAGGCTGGACGGGGCTGGGAGCAGCCTGGGCTGGGGGGGGGGGGGGGGGGGGGGGGGCCTGCCCATGGCAGGGGGATTGGAATAGATGGTCTTTAAAGGTCCCTTCTAACGCAAAACATTCTGCAATTCTATGATTCATTACGATACAACATGAGTGAGAACAGTCGAACTTGGCTGCTCTAGTACATATATGTTCTGATGCAGTTTTAAATTATATGGGTATATGTTGTTTAACCTGGCCAGCAACCAAGCCTCACACAGCCACTCGCTCACTCTCCCCACAATGGGATGGGAGAGAGGATCAGTACAGTAAAAGTGAGGAAACTCATAGGCTGAGATAAAAGCAATTTAATAGGTAAAGCAAAAGCTGTGTATGGAAGCAAAGCAAGACCAGGAATTCTTTCACCACTTCCCATCAGTAGGCAGGTGTTCAGCCATCTTCAGGACAGCAGGGCTCCATCACATGCAACAGTGACTTGAGAAGGCAAACACCATAATGCTGAATGTCCCCCGCTCCTTCCTCTTCCCCCATTTTATATATACTCAGCATGACATCGTATGGTATGGAATATCCCTTTGGCTAGTTGGGGTCAGCTGTCCTGGCTGTGTCCACTCCCAGTTTCCCCTGCCCTCCCAGCCCTCTGGCTGGCAGGGCCTGAGAAACCAAAAAGTCCTTGACAGTACAAACATTACTCTATTCCAGCTGAAACCAGGACAATATATTACTTTTTTTTTTCAGCCGTGTCCCTGTTTCATGTAATGCACAGAATAAACAGTCCTGTGTAATAACTGTTTTTTAACATTTCATATTCTCATCATCTCAGTCAAAAAATGGCCTCATTACTCACTGTGAAACTGAAGCTGTGTTTTGAAGGCAAGCAGAACTTTGTATGTTCAAAGCACAGGTCTAATGTTTTAGTTAATTTTGAATGAAGAAGCTTGTAACTGCTATTACAAACCAGACCTGGGGCAACCAGTTTAGAAGAAACAAAGCAAAGAGCATGAAACTCATGATAACAGTTGACAAATGTAACTCAGAAGTAGCAGGACAGAGTCCACTTTTACAGTGTTTGAACGTGAAACCATTCTCCTTCTTGTAAACATGAAGAAAGGTCTTGTGCCATATGTAAAAGAGTCCTACTAGAATACTGGATTTCTAAAACCATGTTTTCTGTCCCACATAGAACTGTTAAAGTTCACTGCACACCTGTATTTCTGGGAGACTTTCTGGAATGCGTAGGGTTATTAATACTCTGTGGTTTCCTTATAATTTGGAACTTAACTACTATGTGATTCAGAATAAATTCAAAAACACACACTAACAAAGGTTTTAAAAAGCCTACAGCTGTTACACCATTGTTTTAAAAAGTTCTTAATAGGGCTTTGTATTATAAAAATTTTATAGGATTTATTAAAAAACCCAAGCCATGATGAGAATTAAAATATTACTTTTTAACCATAAAAAACTTGCTCTGTACTTTGAGTCCCTACATTATCACCCTGCAATGTGTAAAGTCTCAGAAAATAATTTATAATTAGTGCACATATATAAATTCTTCTGAAATAGTTCTCCCTGAGAATTTTTCAAGGGAAAGGTGCTAACATTGTCAGCAGTCTTGTTATAATAAAGAGAAAAAGAACATGTCAGAAGACACTTTGAACTAATTTCACAAGTATTTCAAGTAGATTTTCAGTATTAAACAGAGATTTGCATGTAACAGATGAAGCTGGTTGGAAATTAAAGCCATCATTTGAAGTCAAGAAATGTAATACCAAAACAAGAATTTCAAGAAGTCAAGCAAAGCTGGAACCTTTTCAAGGTGTATTTTATGATTCACAGTAACTTCCTCACCCAGACTGGAAGAAAAAAAGAAAAAGAAAAAAAATGCAACTGCTATGCAGTAAGACAGAATAGATAATTTAAGTACAGATAAAAAGTGCATAAGCAATTGGCTTCAGTCTAGAAAAAAAGAAGATGGCATTTAATCTGGAGCAAAGCTAGTAAGGATAGTGAAATAAAAAAGTACATACATATAAAAATAAAGATATCAAATTACCGCAGAATAGAAAATGTAGTAATGTAGATAAAATTAAAAATAATATAATTAGTTTATTCAAGAATAATGACCTTTCTCCCTCTCTCCTGCAACAAGGTGGCTGACCTTATTTTCTAGACAAAAGGAGTCTGATAGATTTAACCACTCCAAACTTAGACCAGTTGGTGTGGGATCACATGAAACATCACTAATGAAGCCAGCAGTACATTAATGTAGAAATTATTAAACAGTGAGAAATCAGTTGTAGAGATTGAGGAGGACCATGAAAAGATGTAAAAAGGAGAATGACGGATTGCTAACTCCAGCCTTACAAAGCAGTGAGCTTTAGATATAACAGTGATTTATATCACATCAAAATGTGATGTTGCCATAAACAAAAGAGGTACTTCTGGGGAAATATCTATGACACCAAACAAGATCCATGTCAGACTTAGCTGAAAATAACTCTGGACACCAGTGTTCAAGAAAGAAGTTGAAACCAGGAAAGGTTTCATAAAATATTTGTGGAGTTGTCCAGGAAAAGGATACAGCCTTGAGCAAAGATCAGTGCAGCTCGGCTGTTTAGACTAGCAAAACAAAGGTTAAGAAATGCTGTGACTGCAGTCTGTAAATACATTGGAGGCCAGATGTAGACCAGAATAAGAGCTTTATAAGCCAAACTTTGCTCATACAGGATTAAATGTATGCAGTCCTGGGTTAACAGTTGGAGTTGATGATCTTCAAGCTATTTTCCAATCTAAAGGATCCTATAATTCTATGATTCTATACTAGCCACGAATACATTCAGACTGGGAATACAAATTTCTGAAGATATTTCCAACAGAAGAACAGGGAAATGCATTTGTCAGAAACACTGACAATTTTGAATTTTTAAAAATAAACAAGCGTGATAGTCCTTACTAAACAGAGCAGTAAACTTAGTGCTCTCAAAGAAAAAAATCTGGGTTGTGAGCTGTTTTCTGAAGCAGCAAATTCATATTAATCAGTAGCTAAGGCTAAAGTTACAATCTCTGTTAAGAAACCATGTTCACTTGTTTAAGCTTCTTACCGCATTTTTTTAGAAACATGGCTTTCGCATCAGAGGCAAATTATGGCCGTTCAGCTGAAACAGGAAAGCAAGCCTGAAATGGGTATAAAAAACAGATAGGTATGAACTTTGTCAGTTAATCTTTTTTCATGAGGCATTGCCAGAGCTAAAGAATATATAAAGAGTGAGTACCTATGGCGCTCAGTCTGGCCCCGCCAATACACATATTCCTTCCCCTGTTCTTTAAAACCATAGCTGCTTTATGAGATACTCCTTACCTGTATATCTAATCTCATTGACTGTGAGTATTTGCACTTCCTTCCTTCCTTCGCTGGATCAACACCCTTTCTACAACACAGCAGATGAACTTGCTTCTACATGACAGACTGCATGACATGGTGCATCTGGATTGTTCTGCAACATGGCCAAAGCTTTCTCAGCACCACAGTGATGGAAGGACCAACACCTCCTGAGTGCATTGCATCTGCTCTGTCCTCTGCTTTTGTATGGCATTTCCTTCTCTCTCTTCTGTAATAAATCTCTAGAATTCATTATAATATCTGTGGATCTGCATCAAGAATAAGGTTTATATTGTATGTATGCAGTGCTCTTAAAACAGGACCTTCAGAATACTATCACATCGCAAGTTACAGTTAAAAAATATTTATACAAGAAAGACAACACGAGGTCACCCCAGAAAAAAAGGACACTACTTTGGTGTTAAAAGCTGGTAATTATTTGAGAACTCATCTTGGAGACATATCTTATTCTATTTAAGGAAAACAGAGATCATATTTAAGATTGATAATTTTAAAGGTGAATGAAGTATAAGACCCTTGAACTTTAACAGGAAATGTCTACTTCTCACAAGCTCCTTCCAGCATTAAGTAAGCAAAACTTTTACTTTTGAAGCAAGCTTCACCCTCTTCAATTTTATATATATATATATATATATATATATATATATATATATATATATATATATAAAGCTTTAGAATAGCAAATAGTTTATTATAACATTCCTGGTTAAAGCTTGTAATTATTGTTATTGATAAAGCCTTTTACTACAGACTAATAAACTATTACATATTCCAGCTATGTCTACTTAAATCTTGTCAAATGTGAATGGAAAGTTATAAATGAAGCTGTAATTTCAGAGGAAAATATGATTTATGTTTGTTATTTTTTTTTTCAAAGCAATAAAGAAAATCCAAGCTGATGTTAACTAAAATTAACATTTTTCACCTTCTTTACAAAACAGGAGATTTTGATCTTCCTGGCCTTTAAAACATAGCTATACTAACCATTGCCACGGCTTGGAAGAGGCTCAGGAAACACATTGTTTAATATACCTGGTCTATCACCAAAACTAGGATTTAAAAGCCTTGATTTATACAAAATTGAAGAAAAAAAAGCAGTGCAAAATAGGACAGTTTTTCTTACAAATAGCCTAGTGAATCATTCTTTGGCACATTAATTAACAGTTGAACAATGTTTCTAAAGATCCTTATGAATACCAAGAAAGAGCAAAATTATTTTTAAAGTATGAGAAACAAACAATGCTTTTTCCTAGCTGTAGAATTGTCTTTTAGAACTGAAAGCGTCAGGAATAATGTGCATGAAACTGTTGTATTGCCATTATTATTGTTATAAGACAAGATGGAAAAACACATAACCCTCAGAAATAAATCATCTAAGCTGGTCAGTAAAGTTAGGTCAAATCAGTAAATGAGTCTCCACTGTTCACTGTATCCTTTCAGATGTTTCTGATAGAAGACAAAATATATTTCACTTTTACCTAGAACTGTCAGTCAATATTATTTCCAAGGCTGATTTTACATTAGTGGTAAATGAAGGATAAATAGAGTTACATTTCAGCGTGATGTGAAGTCTGATTGTTTGTGCTGACTGGGATCTTTTGACAATTTTGTATTGTTACCTAAATTAGATGCCTAAAAACTTTAATCTGTCTATTTC
Source organism: Falco peregrinus (assembly GCF_023634155.1). Lineage (NCBI taxonomy): Eukaryota > Metazoa > Chordata > Aves > Falconiformes > Falconidae > Falco > Falco peregrinus. The sequence goes on along the minus strand of NC_073739.1, from coordinate 3,383,214 downwards.
TCAATCTGTTATTACTGTTCCATTCAAAGTGGAAAGGTTTCTCCAGCTGTCAGAGCTTATAATCAAACATTGCATAATAATCACTAAAAGTATCCCAGATATTTTAAAAAGAACAAAAGACGTCTTTATCTCCCTAATGGCAAACTGAACAAAGCAAAGGAAGGTATAAAATGTTGCACAAACTTCCATAGTCACACACAGATAAGGAAGGGAAATTTCATCTTAATCTTTACCTGGTAACCAGTTAATGCTCTGAAGCCGGATACCTAACAACATTTCTTTGCTAATATTTCAGCTGATGTCCGATAATTGATTAGCTAAAAGAAAAATAAAAACTAAACACAGCTGCTACTCTTGTGTAGCAGGCTGTCCGATATTGTCCAGGTTTGCTAGAGCTGTTAATGGAGATTTTTCCCTTGTGTGAGGCAGGTTATGGTATTTAAATTCTCCATTGCAATACATACTGAAGGCAAATAGGTCTTCTCATGGGATGAAGAAAGCAGAGAAGAGGGGGTGTGAAAGTTTCCCAAAAGGTGCATCTGCATTAGCTTTTCTGAAGCATTCACTGACCATGTTGTGGCTCATGTTGCAGAGCAGTCCTGAAGGGTGTGAATTCTTTTAGATGAAACTCCATGGAAATGCTGTCCAGAATGCAACCAGCCTACAGAACAAGACTAGCACTTGTTAAAATACATCTGCTAGATGTGCATAACCAGAACATTTGTTCCTCTGTACCAAACGCTCTGCTCTGCAAGCCTGTTTTCATTAGATCATTTTCTTGCTAATACAGACATGGCTGGTACGAGCAACTAGAAGATCCAGACTCCAGTCTGTCACATTTGTAATCTGAATCAAATCTTTCAGGTAAGGCTGTTTTTAAATTTTTTGAAGTATGCCCCAAATATATGGTGGATGGTATAGAGAAACAATCAACCACATGGGAAGAGGGAGAGGGGGAAGAAGAAACTTAACCATTAGTTACTGGAACAAACAAGAACAGGAAAGGAAAGCAAACTATTCCTAAGGAGCACTGTTGGGTTTTTTCAGTTGTTTAGAGTTTTTAGTTCTCTCCAACATTGTCAAAACCATTTACCAGGATCCTATCTTCAAATTCACAGAACTTGTCACATCCCTAGCCCAAATATGAAATTTTAAACACATTAGGCTTCTGTCTGCTCTTGTGTAAGAGAAAAATTTTCCAGCTCCCTTTGTCACATTTAATAACCATAACCTAGAAAATAAGCACGATTTTTATCGGACAAAGTTAACCAGAAACAAGTGAATCAGCAATATAAGAAATAAAGACTGATTATACATACCTGGGCAATTAGAAACAATACAATCAGTGAATGGAAATCAGTACTAGCACAGTAGATAGAAAGGTATGACCAAGAGATTTTTCTTTATAATCTTTACGATAGTATTTCATCCTGAGATTTCACATGGATATTATTGAAAGTAAAAGAATATCTTCACTGAGGTTCAAAGGTTTTGGATTCAATCAAGAATGTTGCTTAGGATGAGGAGAGTAAGAAATGTGTGTGTGTGTGTGCGTGCGTGTGCATACATGTGTGCATGTGTGTGTGTGTGTGTACACATATGTATGTCTATGTGGAATCACTAAGGAATTAAAATAGATTCAGAAATAAAACTTTGTAAATTACTTTCCAAAGGACAAAACTCCTCTTTTGCAGAGATAGAAAGACATTTAATGACCTTCTAGGATTAAGTTCTCTCCTTTCCTATAGAAATAGCTCAAAATCTATTAAGAAACCTATGGTCTTAACACAGTACTGACTCTGGGGTTAGTCCAACATCTTAATGGAACAAAACCGTCATACTCCTTTTTACAAAAATCATGTCCACAGTTTCTTTATATTAGAAAAATATTCTGCATTGTCCAATCCTTTATTTTGGACATTACATTTTGGAATTACAGAATTATTTTGGTTGGAAGGGACCTTTGAAGATCTTCTAGTGCAACCAGCCTGTCATAAGCAGGGACATCTCTAGATCAGGTTGCTCCAACACGCATTCAACCTGGCCTTGAACGCTGCCAGGGGTAGAGGTTCCATAACTTCTCTGACCAACCTGTTCCAGTATCTCACCACTCTCCTCGTAAATCTTTTATTAAGCTCCCTCTAAATCTATGTCTTTCAGTTTAAAACCGTTGCCATTTGTCCTGTCACTACAGGCCTTCATAAAAATAAGCCCCCTTTAAGTATTGAAAGGCCAACATAACGTTTCCCCAGGGTGCTCTCTTCTGCAGCCTGAACAGCCCTAACTCACTCAGGCTTTCTTCACAGGAAATGGGCTCCATCCTCTGACCATTCTCACAGCCCTCTTCTGGACCCACACTAACAGGTCAATGTCTGCCTTGTACTGGGGACCCCAGATCTGGATGCAGTACTCCAGGTGGGGTCTCACCAGAGCCAAGCAGAGGGGAGATTTACCTTCCCTCATCCAGCTAACCACACTTCTATTGATGCAGCCCAGTATATGGCTGGCTTTCTGGGCTGGAGGTGCACATTGCCAGATTATGTCCAATTTTTCATCCACCAGTTCCCCAAGTCTGTTCCCACAGAGCTGCTCTCAATGCCTTCATCCCACACCTTGTATTGATACCAGCATTGCCCTGACCCTGGTGCAGGACCTTGCACTTGGCCTTGCCAAACTTCATGAGCCTCACATGGGTCTACTCTACCAGCATGTCAAGGTCTCTCTGGATGGTATCCCTTCCCTCAAGCATACCAACTGTACCACTCAGCTTGGTGTCATCTGCAAAATTTCTGAGAGATCACTCAGTCCCATTGTCTATGTCATTAATGAAGATATTGTACAATAATGATTTTGAAATATTCTATATTGAAAAGAAATGTAACTAGTGTGAAAAACAGGGTAATATCAAGTGACTACAGAAACACTGCTTAATGCTGTATAATTACTGACTTAAGAATACAAAAATTATTAAGTTATAATAAATGAAGTAATGGAAATAAATAGCCCAAATGTGTCATCATTCACCTAACTCCTTTTATTCCTGTTCATCCCTTTTAAAATGAAAATATTTTTACTTAAGTTTATATTCATTTTCAAACACCAAAGCTTTTTACAGTCTTTAATCTTCCAACTTCTCTTTGCAATCCAGTTTTCAGAAATACAAAATAAAAATGTCTTAGCTTGAGTTTTTCACTCCATAAAGGTCTCCTCAACCTCTCTGAATATATATTCTTCATACTAAAATATTTTTGCGCTATTGGCAGACAGAATACCCTTCACGAATGAAGCACTACCTGATAAACAGTAGCCATAATGGCACAAATGAAGTGACAGAGGGAAAAAACAGTTGCTCAGTATTCATGAGTATTCATACAAATTAGATTACAAAACACTATCAATTTTTAGTGTACAGAAGACATACATAAGACTAAAACAGACTTAAGCTTCATGAAGCTCATTGAAAGCTGTGTTTAAACTACTTGCAGTGACTAATGATAATGAAGTACATCTAAAGCAATTACAAAAGCCTGTTAAGGTTTTGCTTTTATGTCCAAATATAATGCCCAAACAAGCAATATCTAAAACTACTTATAAACGACAGAAACACATTAGCAGGGGGAGGTGAAACCTTTGCACAGTTAATAGTAACATACACATTAAATCTTGGAGTCTAATATGGTAACAAAAATACAGAAAAATATTATTCATCCTCAACACTCTTTCTCCTTTAGTTTCCTTCACCTACAAATATACTCCTTTTTTATGCTTCCATTTTAGTGCTTTGAGAGCTTTATATTATATGAAGGCACCATGGAATCAATATTTCTGAAATAATGGGATTAGAGGCAGACTGTCTGGCTCTGGGTCCATAAGGTACTCTATTTTAAGTAAGTAAGTAAGTAAGTAAGTAAGTAAATAAATAAATAAATAAATAAATAGATAAAATAAATAAATAAATAAACAAACAAACAAACTTCTGGTCATAATTATTCCAAATGTTCAGGTCCCCTGAAGAATCACTTTATAGGAGTACACAAAGATCACCTGGGGCTCTAGCACTGAGTCCTGAAATATCTGTCCACATCTTTCCTTGGCTAACATACCCAAGTTTTTATTTGTGCTGGAAAATGTAATCTCTTCATAGTAGTACAGACATGGAATAACATAAATCACAGGAACCTGAAGCATACAGGAATTCTGGAACTACCTGGTGCTAGAAATCCTGAAAATCTGTATTTCAATAGAAGCCAGTAATAAGGAAAAATTGCACAAATTGGTTTTCAACATGTTACAGAACATAGGTGAACACAGCAGGATCAAGACAACACAGACATCACAAAACATACATGTAAGTAAGGAAGACTTTAAGTAAAAATCCAGTGGAATGTCAGATAATGTTGACTGGCCTACATACCGACCCACAAAATAACAAGTGATGCATAAGCAGCAGGGAGGAGTAGGAGAAGGTACGGTGGTCACGTCTCAAGAAGGCAAAGAAATGTGAAATTTTAAGTTGGATGTTTAATCTAAGCATGACTAGTTTTATTTAATTAGTCATTTATGACCGTGAAGTTTGGAAAATATCCTATGTAAGCCATTACAGTCTAAATTAAAAGGATGAGATGGAACATAAGAACTGCAAGAATACCTTGCCTCGTCTGTGGCTAACAAAGAGGAAAGAAAAAAAGGAGTGAAAAGTTACTGAGGAAACAGAAGATTCATAAAATCATGGAATGCCAGATTAGAAAGGACCTCAACAATAATCCAGTCCAACCTTTCTTGACAAAAACACAGCCTAGAGAAGATGGCCCAGCACCCGGTCAAGCCACATCTTAAAACTGTGCAGCGCTGAGGAACCCACCACTGCCACAGGGAGATTATTGCAATGGCTAATTGTTCTCATTGGGAAACATTTTCTCCTTGTGTCCAATTGGGTTCTCCCCTGGAGTAACTTGTACCCATCACTCCTTGTCTTTTCCATGTGTCTCCTTTTGAAAAGGGAGTCTCCATCTTCTTTGCAGTCACCCTGTAAATACTGGAACATGGTGGTAAGGTCTCCCCTAAGCCTTCTTTTCCAAGGCAGAACAAACCCAGCTCTCTCAGAGGCCTTTCCACAGGTGGCAGGCTTCCCAGTCCTCTGGTCATTTTTGTGGCCCTTCTCTGGAACCTTTCCAGCCTGTCCACATCTTTTTTGCATAGCAGGGACCAAAACGGAACACAGCATTCCAGGTGTGGCCCGACAAGCGCTAAGGGGAGTGGGATAATGGCTCCTTCATCTCTGCCGGCGGTGCCCTTGTTGATGCAGCCCAGCACCCTGTTGGCTTGCTTTGCCACAGCAGCACACTGACCACTCATGTCGGGCTTGCTGTCCACCAGGGCCCCCAGGGCCCTTTCCACAGAGCTGCTCCCCAGCAGGCAGATCCCAGCCTGTGCTGCACTCCTGGATTATGTCTTCCCAGGTGCAAGACCATACACTTGTTCCTTGTGGAACTTCATAACATTCTTGTTAGCCCAGCCTGTCTAGGTCTTCCTGCAGGGTGGCTTTCCCGTCCAAAGTGTCCACTTCCTTGCTCAGTTTGGTATCATTGGCAAACTTCATCAGGGTACATTTGATCCCATCATCCAGATCACTTATGAAGGTATTAAGCAGCGTTGGGCCTGACAGTGATCCCTGGGGGACCCCACTTGTGACAGGTTGCCAGGTTGAAAAGGACCTATTTGCCACCAGCCTCTGGGTGCAGTCTGTCAGCCAGCTCCCCACCCACCACATGGACCACTTGTCTATCTAGACCATAACGCAACATTTTCTGTAGGAGGAGGCTGCAGGAAACCGTATTGAAAGCCTTGGAGAAACCTCCAGGTAATGTCCATCACTCACCCAACCTCAGCCGAGCCAGTTACTATGTTGTAGAAGGCGATCGTGTTTGCCAACCACGATTTGCCCTTGGTGAATCTGTGCTGCCTTTTCCCAGCCATGTGCTTCACTTGACTTGTAATAGCCCTATATATCAAGCATTCAGTACGTAGTCAGCAAACGTCTTTCAAGATCTTCACTGGTGAGTAGAGTAATTCTTTACAATATTTGCTGGTTTTCAGTGCTAATAAGATTCACACACCCACAGTACGCTCATATATAAGGTCAAACATAGAAAAGATATGGAAAATTAGTAATTTGATCCTTTCCGATGCCTTAAGACCTACTTTCTTGATAAATAATGTAATTATTTAAAAACCAAGTAACTTAAAGAGAGACCCTCCAGTTCATTTCTCCCAAATCTCTTGAACACAGATAAGGTTCAAACTGTGGTTTAAATTTTGGGAATGATGTGTAAGTGCTGAGTTCATGTCTTAATGACAAGAGAAGAACTCAAGTCAGCTATGAATATTTGGTTGATAAACTACTGGATAAAAAGAGGGAGAATAAAGAAACACAGCATACCTTAACTTTTTTCCCTGAAATATTAAACATATTTTACAAATTTATGGAAACTTATTTTATGCAGTTTTTTTTAAATAGAAAAATATCATTTTTACGTTGAAATCTTAGCAAACATATGGTTTTGTAGATTTTGTACAATGACTTCTGTTGAGTAGGACACAATCTCCTAGGAATGCTAATGAAGAAATTAATGATAAAAAATGTTTGATATGTAATTGGCACCAACCACTGTACCATTGTCAGAGCCACACTGATAAAAGTTTAAGTTGATAGAAGTGACAGCATTTTGTCTATAAATGCTTCTGAAATTTCATGACCTTGTAGGATTTTATATGATGGAATTCTTAAAGCACAAACCTCACTGATTTTTTACAGTATTAAAAAATCTGATGAGCAACAGCATTTAAAGACAAAATGAGCTGACAGACTCATTTAAGTCACGCCAATAGACTTCCACATCTTGTATTTACTGCAATCTGATCCGCATTCTTTAGCTGCCAGAACTTTTCATTTTAGCCAGCAAATGATTATAATTGAGGGACTTCAGTAACATTACAGTGCAGCCTACAGGTTAATACAGTTTGTTTAAAACAAATGCAAACCATTTACACTCTCTCACCATTTTTATGCTTCGAATTTGTAAGTTTTGATCCATGGCCTATACCAGAAATTCAGCTGCGGAAGCCCTCTCACAGATTATGTGAGTGATGGCTGCATTTACTGCTCAGTCAAGCACTAGAATGTACACACTTAAAACAGATGCATCAAAACTGTGATTATTCAATCCACCAAGGTGCAGAAGAGAGAGCAAGAAAAATATGTGGGAAAGATCTCAGTCTGAGCAAATATCATTCCAAACTTTCTGTACTGAAAGCAATTTCAGTAGGATAAATTAAAGGCCAACCACAGGATATATCTAACCTCACCTGATAAAATGTAAATATTTCACGACTTTGTTTTGGCACAAGAACTGTTACAGTGTACCTGCAAACAAAATATTTATTTCTGTGAAATAGACTTCTTAGCAGTTCCCCCACCCCAGTAAATAAATAAATAAATACACATTTATCCTAGGAGGAAAACGGTAACCTAATGCTTTATGGTAATGTGACTAAGAGGACTTTTCTATTTAAAATAACTGATTTTGTATGCTTCAACCCACAGAACTTGGTATAAGTACCAGGTTTGCATGGCAAGGTTTAGGCAGTGGCGGGTTACAGGGGTGGCTTCTGTGAGGAACTGCTGCAAGATCCGCCCACGTCCAACGGGGCCCGGTGGCCGCCGGCTGCCTGACGGGCCCGGCGCTGGCCACGGCCCGGCCCGGCCCAGCAGCCCCGGCGGGAGCCCCTGGGGGGCAGCGCGGCTGAGGAGGGGGGGAAATGGCCCACGGAGCTGCGGGAGAGAGCAGAGAGCCTGCCTGAGAGCAGCGGCCCTGCAGCCCCCGGGCCGGGCAGGGGGAGGCCGGGGGGGACCGGCCCGGAGCAGAGCCCCCCCGGCAGGGCAGGGCCGGGCAGGGCCGGGCAGGGGGAGGCCGGGGGGGACCGGCCCGGAGCAGAGCCCCCCCGGCAGGGCAGGGCAGGGCAGGGCAGGGCCGGGCAGGGGGAGGCCGGGGGGGGACCGGCCCGGAGCAGAGCCCCCCCGGCAGGGCAGGGCCGGGCAGGGCCGGGCAGGGGGAGGCCGGGGGGGACCGGCCCGGAGCAGAGCCCCCCCGGCAGGGCAGGGCAGGGCAGGGCCGGGCAGGGCCGGGCAGGGCAGCCCGCGGGCAGCCCAGGGCCGGGCAGGCCGTGCCCCCCGCCCGGGGAGGGCCCCGCGGGGCAGGGCAGCACACGGTGTGTGTCAGGGCCGGGGGGATCTCTCCCCGCCCTGCCCTGCTGTGGCCGGCCCCAAAGGCCCCCGGCTTCCCCCGGCGGAGCCCGCTGTGCCGGGAGGGAACTGCCGAGCGCTCTCCCTGCCCGGGCCTCGCCCCACCAGCCGGGGGTTACAGGGGCTCTGCCCGGCACCGCGCGGGGGGCGCCGGCGGCCGGCAGCGCCGGGCACCGCGGGGCGGCCGGGACAGCCCGCCGCAGTGAAGCAAACATCGAAAGATTCAGTTTCTAAAGTGTTAAAGATCCATAATTTCAGATCACAGGTGAATGAGATTTGCTACTAATGTTTTTAAAATATTGTAGAAACAGTACAGGTAAAAGAGAGCAGACATTTGTAGAGTAACAGGTTTCTCTGGATGAGGAAATATTTGAAAACTCCACGACAATGACTGTATTTGTGCATATGGTGTATGCAGCTGTATGGATATCAGAATAATTTCAGCATCAAAATAGGCTTTTCCTGATTATTTTTTTTTCTATACAGATTGCTGCTGCTAGAGATAATTCATGAGTAGAATTTACATCAAGAATTATGCACTATCCAAAATTGTGATTAGCAGGAAGTACCTGTAGTTTTACTACAGATTTATAATCTCATAAATGTTGGTATACTCTAGGTTTAAAATACCTGATTCCTACTTTTCAGTGCAGAGGAACAATGCTCTTGAAAACTGTCAAGATAAAGCAGCACTCTTCATTAATTCACAGATTTATGCAAATTTATATAGTTTCACAACATTGTCTCTAATTAACACCAGTAAGTTTCAAAAGTCTGTTTTCTTGATTGAGGGGCAGTGTATGAATATTAAGCACTGGATTGGGGATGGAAAGAAGATAGTTATATTTAATTTAATTGTGGTAATATCTACATCACCTGGAAGGTCCAGAGCATGTACGGAGTGACTTCCAGATGTTACAGGTGTGGTACAGTTGAGTGAACTTGGCAATGTACATATTGAAGTGAATTATAATCCTCAGATTACTAATTAAAATTTAAATAAAGAGTGGACAAGTACTTTTCAGTATTGCGTAGCTTTCTGTGAAACAAATCTATTAAAATAAAAAGGCTAAGGTACTCAGTGGTTTCTTTGCCTTGGTCTCTACTGGTGAGACTTGTCTTTACTGGTCAGGCTTGCCTTTTGTGCTTCCAGGCCCTTAAGGACATTGGGTAAATCTGGAGCTAGGAAGACCTTCCTCAGACAAGTACCTCTGAGATGAGTTAATCTGCTTTAGAGGGTCTTTACTTTCTATTACAACTACTTTCTCTGCTAAACCTTTGTCCAAGCAGAGTAAGGAGAACAGACCTAACTTCAGACATGCCTTTCCCAAAATTGATCTCTCACTGGACAGTTTAAATACATAAAAATATACACCCTTAATCTGCACGGGAGTTGGAAACCCATAGGCAATTCTGTGTCTAGACTATACCTGTGTTTAACTACTCTAAAATAATGATAAATGAAGCTAAAAATAATAGTCTGGTATACAAGAATGTTATGAATGACAACACACTGATATTTTTTTTTTAGAAGTATAGTAGTTTAGAAGAAGAAGTATATCTGTTCTTATCAGATGCACCTCCTTAATAAGTTTCTGGAACTACCTACTACTTTGTCACGAATCAGAGAATCATCAGCCAGGAAAGATGATGAACCAATCAGAGAAGGAAGAAAAAAAAATATTTTTCCACCCACAAAAGAGGTCACTTGCTCAAAGTGAAAGACTAATTCAAAGCAGTCAAGACAGCTATTTAAGATTCATGATAGTATAGCAAAGACCAGATGAGTCCTTTGTTGCAACAACCATGCCATAGGAAAAATGCATCAGTTGAGAGCTGTAAACCAGCATCTCTGGCTGCAAAATGTAAGTGGTAAAATTATGGTTTGATGGATTATTCAGGAAATTCTACCAGACACCAGTCACATGTATTTACAGACCAAGTTGTAATGCTCTGGTGTTGTTAAAGCAGGAATTAACTTTGGAACATGACACTTCTTCACAGCTCCAGAATTCTGGTAGGTTACTGTCAACGGCAGAAAGAGATATTTCTTACTCTGTGATTTTTTGTCCATCTAGTTAAAATGATCTAGCTGACAGAAAATGTCTCTGCAGGCCATAAAACCTGGAGACATTTAAATCAATGGGAATTTTACCCACATGAACAAGATTTTATTCCAAATGCACATTCTGATCACGTCTAAAATGCTCTTGGTCTTGTATGCCCAGAAGTCACAAGGTGCTCTTCCTGTGTCAAATTAATAAAGAAAATTTAGCAAGAAATCTGATTCTTTTATTGGTTGAACTTAAATGTGATTTAATCTCATTTCTTGTCCCCTTATCTACAGCTAGAACCATCTATGAAGCACCAGATATATTCTATGTACCGCAGAGTTTTGTATTACTTTGACCTTTTCAGTATTCTGTACTTTAATTGGTTAAGCCTTTCTATGGTTTCCCTACAGGTTAGCTGGCTGCAAGTAGCTGAGGAGGAAAGGTGGTGGCAGAGGGCATCCTGTAGTACTTGTGCACGCTGAAAATGTCAAAGCTGTATAGAGCACTCGTCATTAGAGAATGTAGAAGGCAACAAAATGCCCCCATTCTGCTCATCTGGTAAATGCTGTGATATGAACAGAAAATGCTACCACATAGTATTTTATGGCAACGATTAAGATGATCACAAATAATTTTATACATTCCTAATGTGCTTAAAATTATGTGGTGTTTTTTGGTTGGTTGGTTGGTTTTTTTTTATTGTGGAACCCATTGAACCTGATGAACAGCTAAGCAAAATGCCTGGTAGAAAAATGAAACTGAAGTACTGGGTAATTAGTACTGGCTTAACCTGCATGAACATTTTAAAGAGCAATTTTCAAAGGATAAAATAAATTAACATTTTGTAAATTGTATTACTAATGTTGTTATAAAAATAAACTTTTTAAAAAAATACTTAAAGGATATTACCTTCCTACTGAATCAGTCCCAAGCTGCTATCCAGAATATTCTCATAGTTTCTTTTTTTTTTTTTTTTCTCATGCAGCAAAAGAACAACTCTTTTACCAGTGTTGCGCTGTCCTGTAATTCCTACGTTTCCTCTTGTAGTGCTGGAACTGTCTTCTTTTAAAATAGTCTCGTTCAATATAGCACTATGTGATAACTAGCAGTGCAACATTGTAGCTAAAAACATCCCTTTACATGTAGCTTTATAACTTTTTACTTTCATCAAAACAGAGAAGAGCTCCCAAGACTCATAAATCTTACAGGTAATCCAGCCCTCAACTGGGTAGGCTGCATATCTATGAAACAGTAACAATATAATATTTCAGCAATTTCTTAATACTTGGCATTTTGCATCCAAAATTATCTAACAAGGAATATCAGGTACAGTTTCTAATTTCAGATATCAAATTGAATAAAGGAACATGAAAAGGAACAGATTAAGTGCTATAAGCCATAAACATGAGTAGCTCTCAAGGGTCCTGATACATCATAATTAATTTTTAAACCATATTATGTTGTTTTCCTACTGGACACCGTGAGCTAAAGTGGCAGTAGTGTTAAATAAAAAAAAGGAGGATTTTTTTTTCCCTCTTGTTGAGGAATGAAGAATGAACTGTCAGTCTAGTTACAGAGAGACAATTCTACTATTTGTAGCAACAAGTTTCTGGTTTCAGATTCATACTACTTGGTAATAAGAAGTAGCTGAAGATAAGACTAGTGAGTATATGCTACTGAGTTTATAGCAGCAACAAATTGTGGAGCGTTCATTGCCAATAGAAATGTTTACCTTTACTGAAAAAGAACATTTCACTTCCAGATTTAAAACTTGGGATGTGTATATTTATGCTGGGCTCATAAGTAACAAAAAAGAACACCTCCTTTTTTCAAGGTGGATTGTTTTTATAAGAAAAAACACTTGCAACAGAAACATAACAAATAAAAGCCATTAAAATATTTTTAAAATGACCACAAGATCAACAAATAAGCTAGTACAACAAATACTTACTGATGACTTGGATACAGGTCTTTATTCACAAATAGACATGAGTTACTGATTTCATGCTATATTATTACTTAAGTAAAACATAACACAAGGCAACCTGTTCTACTGGTAGTTTCTGGGTAAGCATGGAAGTGTCAAAACATTTTTACAATGACTGGCAGAAAATGCCTGAGTAAGGTGAGGAGATGTTTGTGAACCCTCTGCACACAGTAAAGTCCTGAGCAGTTCCAAAAAACATCTTCATGAACAGTTACACAGAAGCTTCATATGTACCTTAAACAATTATAAAAGCAGTGACTGGTTTAGCAGGGTTGCTGATGAAAACCCATACTCCAAGGTTAATGAGTGTAATCCAGGTAAACAAGAAAACCAACACTATACTTCCACTTTGGGTTTCAGTTTTGGGATACCTCTAGATTTTAAGTTATCACTAATTCATAACAGAACTATACAAAGTTGGGGGGTGGGGGGTGGGGGGGTGAGTTGCTGTGGGAAAGCAATTGCTAGTTCAATTTCTTCAAGAAACTGACTGAGCATGGTTTGGTCTAACGGCTGTTGCCTGGGTTACTTAATGTGCCAACCAGGATCCAGTCAATTTGATCTTCTAAGCTGACTAGCATCCAGGAAGTTTAAAACGAATACCAGGTTTTGAAGAACTGAAAAACACTGATTTGGATTTTACAGGGCCTAGATGAATTAGTCAGGATATCAAGAATGAAGGCTACTGTATTTCTTTCTGTAAATCCTTTGATCAAACATTGCATTGGTGAAATGTTGGTTTACAATTGACCAACGTATCTGATGTGATTCTCATGCGTACACATACATAAGGGCCTGGCACCCAAGGGAAACATGAACAGGAAGATCTGAGACACCGGCTTTCTCTGCAAAACATTGCCTGAATAAAGCTGGATGGAGCTCAAGGCACTGACGTATCAGGGTAGGAGGAAGAGAAACTTTTTTGACAGGCATGGAAATTATGGTTTTTACAAATATTATTTTATTACTGTTGCAAAGTTCATATTACTGCAAGTCTGAAAAGTAATCTTATGTGGGTGAGAAACAAGAAGTTATTTCTAACAAGGAATAAACTGTAACAGGCAAATAGTTGTCCACAATAATTAACCAAGAAGTCTTTCAGTAATGGAAGACACCAAAAGCCTTAGTATTTGGGGTGAAACATGTCGGTTGACTCATTTGACCACACTGTATTGCATGGATTGGGATGCTGGAGCTGCACCAGCCAACTGTCTGATTAGGAATGAAGCAGACATTTAAAAGCTTTGACAGTCAATAAACAGCCAGGCAAAAGTCAGGAGGGTTTGGAGACTGGCATGTTTCTCCATCGAGAAAGCCAGCAATTATTTGTAGTGTCAGGTATACGTATAAACTATTTTTGAATATATTTTCTGCCAAATTCTTTTGTTCCAAAAAATAAAGTCTTTCATTTGTGCAACTTATCTCACAGACTTTGACATTGCTACAGTGCTTCAGAAAATCGTGTAAATTAACGGCAGAAATTGGATCCTTAAAAGACAGTGAAGGAACTCAGAGGTTACTGAAAAGCTAGAGGGAACCTTTAAAAGACTATTTCAAGTAGAAATGCATTTACCAAATTAAACATATAAATTCTACCATAAATATAATGCCCTCTCATTCCAACTTCCCTTAACACGATTCAGTGAACTTACAATGCTTTCCCAAGACCATCTTTTGTTTTATTTTACCATTTGATTCCTCAGGTAGAGATAAGAGCTACATGTTAGTCACAAGAAGTAAATAAGATAGGCTTATTCACAGGATTGCTTTACTTAAGTTATCATCACACGTTCTAATAAAAGAGAAAAAAAAAAAAAAAAAGCAGAAGTACTATATACATTTCCCTTGCTCGGTTTCCTTATCGTTCAGGAACATGCTTTAAAAGCAGTTTTCTGAGGTTCTAGGGATCCTTTTTTGTAGAAAGTTCTCCATGAATTTAAAAGTAAAAATTGTTTTCCAGAATATTTCTGAGCAAGCTTATTCAAGGTAGACCTTCACTCATTCTCCTGCTACAAAAGCACAGTCCCACAAGTCATTTGATTCATAATCTATTCTCAATATTCTGCTGACAGTCCTAGCACAATGCAAAAACTCCAGGCACTAAGTAGTACTGTTAAAAGGCAAATTTTAACACCAGTTGTTGAGGAACTTCTTAGATATAAGAGGTATTCTCAACAAAGGATGTAATTGGCGAGACCATGCTTACTTAATCTCAAACAGAGCAGAGAAATTTCCACTATACTGTGGTAAAAATGCAATTTTAGAAGCAGAGGAATGTGGGTTTTGTAAATAGTATTAATTATCCCTTGTCTATTAATGATAGCAACAGAGCCAAAGAATGTATGAAATGTGTAGTACATGTGTAGATAGTTACTACAAGAGAAAAGTACTAACGTTAGTGTTAGGGTATGCAAAGCTAGATTCATCTAACTGAGGAAACTAGTAGTCGTGAGAAACCATTAAATCTAGGAAATAAGACAGAGAAGCCTTTTATAACTGTGCTTTTTGCACAGATAGAGGTGTGAGGGGTGGCTGGGTTTTGCAGGGGGTTAAGGGTCAATCATGAGACACAGCTGAACTTCCCAGATAACTGCAGATAAACACTGGGGGCTTTTGTGGAGGTAAGTCTCATAAGGCTCACAGCATCTACCTGTATGTGCCAGTAATACCTTACTTGGCTGACAGGTCACGTCACATCACTCTGTAAGATCATAAAAGACTGGTATGGTATCAGAAATTCCAAAACTGGTTATAGATATAGCAAAACAAGGACCAATGGGAGGAAAGTACTTAGGGGTGGGTTGTGTGTTAGGGAGAGGACAAGATTTAAGAAAGCAAGGGGTCAAGCTGGCTGGTTGAGCAACAGTGGGAAAATAGAAAAAAGAAGGATAAGAATGGGCAGTTGAGTGTGAGTGGACTGCATACTCTTTTCTGCGTTTCTGCCCACCACCAAAGCGAGCTCCAGTGGGCCAAGAAGGAGGACACCCCTGGACCCCCAAGTCCACCAGGATTGGGCTGACTTCAGCACATGAGGAGGATGATTCATCCTCTGTAAGGCTGTTACAGCAAGCTCAGCAGAAGTGGGTTTTTTCAACACAGAGACAGAAGCAGCACCTAGGTTTCTGCAGTACGTATATATGTATAGGGAGAAGTTTTCCTTCTGGCTTTGACGTTAGAGAGTATAAAGTAATACTGGCATTAACCTTCAGGAAGAGGATGAAAATGGGAAACTAATAGTGCCTTTGTATAACTACAGCACTATTACTAATGATATAAAAATATGTAGAGTACTCCAAACCTATTTGGCTACTGTATCAGAGAAATAACTACATTGCAAAGGAAAAAACTCATTAGTGAAAAAAACAAATGCCAGTTTTCCTGCCAAATGCTCTAACAGCCATTTTCAAAATTTTTCTAAAGACATAATTTTTTTTTTAAAAAGTATACTCTTTTAATAATATACCTATCTGATAATCTCAGAATCTGAAGCCAATTTTTACTCAAGTAAGTTTCCTTAAATTTACCATGACCATTCTTACCTCTTTCTCACAAGGTAACAGTAAAGATTATAAAGCGTGCAACAACATGAGATTACCCAAAACTCTCAGCAACTAGATGTAAACACAGTAATTTACCAAATAAATATCCAATAACTACTGCAGTTATTGTAAGTACAGGTATTGAAAAAGAAAGTGCAGTATGTAAGGCAAACAAAAGAGATGCACATGCCACAGATTCATTTTTCTTACATTATAAATATAAAAGAGAGGAAATTTTAACACAAAGCTAAACTAATTAACATCTGAAACCTCTGCCAGTCAACAGGCAATTAGTGGTATATCATAAGATTTTTCATATCTAAGGAAGTTTGCAAATACCAAAAAAGAACCCACAAACTAAACCATACACAAAAACAAAAACCAAACCAAAACAAAAACAAAAACAAAACCCCTAGTTTCTGAAATAGAAATTAAAGTTATTAATTATATAAGCATGAAGTTTTTCAAATTGAAAATCAAAAGCTACAATTTGGAGCATGGAAACACAATTAGTGCACCAGCATGTAACAGTCTTTGATGTCAGAAATAAAACACAGATAGAGAGTTACTACTCCAAGATAAGCAATATAATGTGTACAGTATTACAAAAACCTAAGTCATGTTTATAATTTGGCTATAGAGGCAAAATTTTTATTTACTCTTCTTATAACTTGAGTGTTCATTTGCAAGTCTTCAAGTCCAAATTGCACAGGCATAAGTTAATTTCATGAAGCATAGGAGCATCAGCCTTTTAATTATACTGGTTGTCCTCAGAGTTGTGTCTCCCCTGCTTCCTCTATGGAGCAAGAGATGAAGACAATATAAAAATTATCAACACTTCAGCTACTTATAAGCTAAACTATGGTCCTTGCACCTTTTACTGCACTGTTTTAGAGTGCAACCCAACTCAGTATTGTAAACAAACCGACTTTCTGGTGTATGCGTACCTTCAATGCACTATGAAACATGTATTTCTTCCTGAAAAGTATTACGTTATATGCATTTGTTTTGTTTCCATTAAGCAAGTAAGTAGATTAAGAGACATCCACAATTTTCCTATAATTCTCTGTAATTTTAAACTATAAATTTTATGGCAGCAATGCACACCAGCCCCACCTCAAGAGCTGATTCAGTATCATAAACAGAAAACATTGCAGAGACATCAGCAGGACTAAAAAGAAGCACAAGATGCCATCTTAATCCACGCAATAGCCTACAGCAGCCAGTGACGGTGTGGTCAGTGCCAGGTTGATACAGATGGTCCCTTCCTTCAGGTGAGTGCCTTCTGTCTAGCAAAAAAGACTCTAGCTGCTGGTGCAGAACTAAACCCAAGATTTTGTCAGCTCTTAAGAACCTGGGGGTCCTAAAAGCCTTTCACATAGTCAATACATACACACAAGAGTATGAAGAGGATGATCAAGTCCACTCAGATTTGAGCCACTCTCTCAGATATTTCCCTCTCCACACTGGAAATAGAAATATAATGTGAACAGTGTCTTATTTTAGGCATCTCTGATAAATGCCTAGGATCACGGCAGATTAATCAAGGCCTAAATAATTACTGTACATCAAGTTTTAATGAATTTCCATCCTTACAAGAAAGAAAAAGGATCCCATGACTAATCGTATATCTACCAAGAATGGCAACAGTGCATATAGTTCTGCTTCAGAGCAGAAGGATGGACATGATGACCTTCTGAGGTCTATGCCAGTATATGGCGATCAATATGAGAAATGTATAAAAAAGGACATCAAATTAAGAAAGCAATCATATTGACAGGAAAGAATTATTAGTAGAAAAACCATGTTAGTGTAACAATAACAACAACAACAACAGCAAGATGACATTTGGGCCTTCTTAAAACTAAAGAGTAGGAAATAATCTTCTTATCTTCACATAGCTGGAAATCTTACATTTTCCTATATTTTCTTCAGAATATGTGATGGACATTTATAAAACAGCAGTAAGATAGCAAAGTCGTGTTGCATAATTACAAGTGTTGGACCTTAACAATTCTGAAGTCATGTTTTATTCATTCTGCTTTTTCACTTTTATGAGAAAAATTAATTAAAATTTCAAAATGAAATTATTTTAAAATTCAAATGCAGTGGTTGAATTAGAAATGTTTTACACAAGGCAATTTTTAGATGTGTTTTTTTTAAAAATATTCTTGAATTCATAGTTTTGCAAAAACTGTTCTCCTGTAGATGTTTCTCATCTCAACAAAATGAGTCTAATAAAAGGTACTTAAGCTAGAAAATTTTCAACATCTATTTAATTCCTCACAAGCATTACCATACCATGATTAAAGGAGTATTGATCCCTCATTGAAGACTTTACACCTTTTTTCTAACAAAATAGGTAAAACTGTGGAATTACATTACTTACAGATTTTTAGATTGAGAATTTCTGTATTTTACAATGGAGTCTGCTGGAGAAAAAAACATCTAGCTAAAAAATATTCAAAAATGGTCATGCAGTAGATGTAGGGTTGTTCTATGATAAGACTGGATTTTCTTAAAGAAGGCCCAGAACAGCACAATGAAAGGAGGTACAACGTGCTGTTATCTATATGCAGTTTCTTTATTTAACATGAAAACCAAGGAACCATGTAAACTCAACTGAAATATCATGTGAATGGCCTGTTAGAAATCTTCAAACTTTTAATCTTGCACAAAATCTACATGCTTTTCTGTTTTTCTTCTTTATTTTCAAGTTGTACAAGGATCAAAAGCAGGGCTTTGATACTTTTAGGTCAGATGAGAATTTCTCTGTGTCTCAGTGACAGAATATGAACACACAGGCAAAAGTAAACAAGTACAAAATAAATATTAAATTTGCCTATTTACCTATTTAATTTGAGCATCACAAGTGTTGACTGAAACACTGATGCCTCAGCAAATATCTGGTTATGAACAGTATTTCTCAACCATTGGTGGTTGCTTATATTTTGTCCAATATTATTTTTTTCTTGAAACCATACCTACTTAACTCTGAATACTCCCACTTTCTACATTCCAATATCTTTTGTGTATTCTACTTCATATACTTCTTTTCAGGTTAATAACATTCTTCATTGTTGCAATAAAAAACCTGTTATGGTACACAAAGCTATTTCTAATATATCCACTGTGAATTTTTCTTTTCACATCAAAATTTTTTAAAAACAATTATTTCAACACTTACATCCTTTTCTGTATGTGTCAGTAATTTGTATTGGAGCAGGAAGCAACGAACTTTAAGAGCATCATGTGCTACTGAAGAGGTTGCTTAAAGTGACTTAGAGATATTTACAGTTTTCAGGTGAATTACTAACATGACAATATTAACTTTGTTCAGTTAAAATATTCTAATTTATGTGAAAATATGTGAACAGACCACTCAGAAGGCGTATCATCGGGACATCTTGGGAAAATATACAAGAAACACAACTGCAACAAAATTTGACTGTTGTTCAAATATAACCTTACACAATATATAATATTAGCTTTATGAATATCCTCAGATAATTAGTTCAGTGATCACATCACTTAGCACCTCAGGGGTTTTTTTGGTATTTTTCATGTTGCCACCAAAAGTATGTTAAAGAGGCAATAGGTACATTGGTTACACAGTTTAGCAGTAAGAAGACTGTAGTAATTCATTGCCTGTATCAATTCCTGATTTAATGATATCACCTTTCCCTTCAGTAGGAGTACAAAAAAGCCAGATTTTTGCTTCAGCAGTATTAACACACAAGCTGCGGGTGTAAACACATCCACACCATGCTGTGGGGATCTCCTGAACTAGTGTCAAACTGACACACATGCACAGCAGAACAAGGCTGTGCACTAGGGCAGGCTTTGGACCAGAAACACTCCAGCCAGCAGGACCACGTCTGAGCTTGTCCATCCTGCAGATGTGGGTGAGGTCAGCTCTGGAGCCAGAAACCCTCCCAAGAGAGCGAGCCTCTGCTATGGTGGCATTAACATCATATACCACCACGACAGTGCAAGTAGACGTCTTTCTATTTAAATATTGTTTTGCAAGCCAGAGCTTTTCTTTGCACTGTGAAATAATATAAATAAGTAGTGTATAAATACTGTAGTATAAAGAATACCAAACAATATAAATAATATAATTATGAGTGTCTATTACAGCAACCAGCAACGTATGTATGTCTGCCCTCACTCTGTGCTTCTGCATAGATCTTCTAGAAATTGTGGATGCTACTTCTTTCATTAAAAGGGACCTACGCAGCCCCACTGGGAAAAAAAGCCCACAGCATACAGAATCTGTCAGATCAAATTAGAAAGGTATAACACTTCTGAAGCTAGTATTAACATGAGGACAAAACAAAACCTGGCAGATGCACACAGGAACAAAAGGAATCAGGACTTCCAAACCTGTTCTATTATGTTAAAATGATGGGAAAATGTTTTGGGTTCTTTTTGAAGTGATAACAACTCTCTGAGAGAAATTATCTTGAACTACAATTTTTGCCAGATTTTACACAATACAGCAAATGCCCAAGCCACTCTCCTGAAGAGTGGAATGGGAAAAAAAAAAAAGGGGGTGGGGGGGGTGGGGGGGGCTATGGCGGACAGTGTCTGAACACAGCACCTAACCTGGAGAAAAAACTATAAAAAAACCCAGAACACACTAACATACAACAAACAAAGCTTTATATACTTCAACTTTAAAAAATATTAAAATGAAATCTGGATTTAAATTCTTTGCTGCCTTTAATTAAAAGTTCCTTCTAGGACATTGAAAAGAATGTGAAGAAATTAATTATGCCCCTTCCTATTACCTAGTAGCCTACACGTTAGTATCCTTACCTAGGACAGAGAAGACCTGAGATGTGTTTCTTTGTGTGCATTTTCCAATATCCACATCTTTGATTATTATGACAAATCCTATAAGCACTCAGCAGGAAAGTGATTTAAACTTTCATCTCTTTCTTTCCTTTTTTCCTCCTTGGCACTGGTCTACGTAGCACAGTTCTGAAACCCAGTGCAGAAGCAAGGACTGGTACCTCTGAGCAGAGATTCCTGCACATCCACCTGTACAGTGCTCTTCACAACAGTGTTGCATGTCATCACCCTCCCTAAAATGAGAGGTCTAGTGACAGTTTCACAGTGGCGAAGTAGATAGGGCTATGTGCTTAGATGATAGTACTAAATTTTTATGTAGGAAATGTAAGAATAAAGAATGGCAACAGAAGGAGCTGGTAAATGTGGGGGTTTTTTTCTGAGACACAGTGTAAGAGATTAGAGACCTACATCTACTGGACTGCCTCATTTAATTTGAAAGTACTCTAGTCTTAATACTTAGAGTAAGCACGTGAAACATTCTAATGTCTCAGTTGTGGTATTTTCAGGATTTATTAAAGAGATTATTTGATAATTACTTCAGCAGGGTACTGAAGCATCATCAAGGGTAAGGAAAGACTTATCTTTGAAGCCTTTATTTCATTATCATTGGTCACCAACTCTTAAGATGCCATACTTCTACTCCACACATTGCCGTTAACATTTTAAAACAGTTCCTTTTTAAAGAGTAAATATTAAATAGTGACATTAGTAATTTGAGAGGTACTTTTTTGGAATAATCAGAAGTTTTCTTTCAAATTCAAAGATTATATATTCCCTCCCATAAATATTTAAATTTGTTTTCAAAATCTCATTGGAAATTTAGGACATAGCCCATTGACATTCCTGGAAAAATACTCCAAATCTCATATATACTCTTGAAAATTCTGTTCTGTCTTTTTCAATATGTGTTTGCAAAAAGCCAGTTTCCCACATGCTAATTCCAAGCCCCACATTTAGTTTTAACATGCAAAAGTTGCCATTCTTCTTGTGCTTGTTATTTACATAAATTAACCAGCCGAAAGCAGAAGTAGCATCATATGACTTATGCAACCAGACAACACATTCTGAACTATGAATATTCATAGGAATTTCTTTGTGCACTAAACATGAAAGAAAATTACACATAGAAATTAATGAATATTTGTGAATAACTCTTAGTGGTGAATTTTACAATCCATTTGCAAACAGCGTGCAAAAGAAGAAGTAATGAGTGTTAATGAATATTAATTAGTACTTCTTTTGTCTGGTATACACACTCTTTCCCCTATTCAGTTCAGTAAAGTAGTGTAGTTGTACCAGATGGCAAAATTTGGTTCACAATGTGGGTAGCAATTGGCATTCATATTCACAGAGAGCTACATTACAGTGTGCTCTCAAGTAATGCATTGACAGAACATGTATACATGCTCTATCTCCAGCAAGAAAGGTCAAAATATAACATCAATTCATTATTTGAACCTGCAAAACTTTTGGTTATGCTCTTTTTTGAAAAGGTCATCCAAACTGTTGGGCACGTAGGCAAGAAACAGAAGCGGTAAAACAAACTTTGAAATGCCTTTTACCTTTTAGCCTGGCTAAATGCTGTTTGTCATGTTATCATAAAACCTGGTTAAACTCAGGGGGAAAGTTTCATTTAAAGTTTATGCATATGTAACCTGATTATTTTATGCAACCAAAGTGATATAAGCAAACTGTCTCAGGTAGACAGGTATAGAAGACAATCTGTTAAGCTAAGAACCAAATGAGAATCTGCACGCTAAATTTGAAAATCGTTTACATAATGGGAATCCCACACCTCCCCATAAGAATATATTATTGACTTTTTCTACACCATTTTCTATCCACAGGTTGCATTTATCCTGATTTCTTTATAAGCAGAAGCAAAGATTAATAAAAGCTATCAGTGCAGCATGTCTTTGTACTTTAGATGAGTTTTCTTTCTGTATTCAAACTGAAAACTACATGTCACCAGAAGTAGCTGAGGTTAGCCTGTGCTTAGCCTGTGTTTTCTTGTTTCTTGTCTGAGAATATCCAGAAGGATCACCCATTTTTCTAAAGGGGGTGGTAGTTTGCATACCAAAATATTCTGGATGTTAACTAAGAATGGAAAGCCATAAGATCTCTTTTTGTTGCAAAAGGAGGCACCTGCAGAAGTTTCGATGCATTTCCACTTTGCCAATACACTAGCTTGATAGCAGCTGAATTCCCTGAAGCAAGAGACCCAGCAGTTTTGATGAATCTACCACTGACACAGACTTTGGAGATGGGGGCAGGGGTGGTGGTGTAGGACGTCTTGTGTAGTCTTGAAAGAGTGGCATTTACAGTAACAAATCCTAATTAACAAAACAACAAATGCAGCTTTGGGATCAGCTTGAAAATTATGTTGTTCCCTTTTAAGTTACACTGTAATTGTGGACCCATCTAGTTTCTTAGAAGAAACATCCTTGATACTCATGCCTAACCACGCTAGCAGCACTGTCCTTCTGATCTCTCTGTCTCTACGTGCATGGTCCCATCCCTCCAAATGCACACATACACTCTCCTTTCTCTGGATGTGATGAGAGGAGAACCAGTAGCTGATCACTTTAATCTCACTCTGATACACACTTAGGGTATGATTAGAACATGACCTGCACAGATGTCATGCCCTCAGTTTTCATGCAGCTTCTGGATGCTGCAACTGAAATATTAATCCCACCGGTTTAAGATTTAAGCTTTGTCTCAGGAGTAGTACAAAATGAAAGCCATCCCTTTTTAGAGCTGTACCGTACCTGAAGTTAATATATCACATGCACCTTTTCTGTGGTGAAAAACTTCCCTGGTTTTACTTCAGTTGTCGGGCTGGCTCCCTCAAAAAACCCTGACAAGAAAAAATAAACTGTCCAATTTCAGCTCAGTAACAGGTTCAACAAAACTAGAAAAAAACAGAATTCTAAATGAACAGTTTTCATGCATATTTGGTTTTTTTTTTTTTACTTTTGTGTCTCGGTACAGGCTGTTAGAAGACTTTTCTCTTGAATTGCAGAAAAAGCTCATATTTTAGGAAAGCTTTTGATACTTATTTGATACTTATGTGAGAATTTAGATAATTCTGACATTCCCCTGTCTCCCCCAGTGAGACTGATTTTTGTTTTAAGAAGGCAGGAACAGGAAGCAAATGAATCTTAGTTTCTGAAATCCAGGACTTAACCAGGTCCTAGTCCAGTTCCTAACCAAAGAAATTAATTTTCTCTCCTCACTTTCACAAACAGCAGGATTACAACACTGTTTATTTTGTTGTCCCCTTGTGCTGTGTGCTTGTGGTTAATTGCACGGTCTTTTTAGTCAGAAACTAGCACCTAATCACCCTAGCACCCTGTGTGTCTGTGTGTCCATTGGGCCCCTTCTCAGGTCCAGCTCCATTTCCACAAATGATCAGTCAGGTTCTCTGGTGAAGCATCTTCAATGTCTTGGACTGGTCAAATGCAATGAGAATTTCAGGTTAAAAGAGATACTGCACTTTGTGAAATCTGGGGTACATATCAGCATTCACATCACCAGATTTTTCATCACCAATATTTAGCAATAATCTCCTAGTTAATGATGTCTGTACTGAGGTGAACAGAAGGGTCTAAATTTCCAACTAAATGTTACAGGTCTGATCCTGATCTTTTAAATTACTTTTTTTAATGATCTTTTAAAGAGTCAGTGCAAGTAAAAGCAGCATCTGACATACAGTTTCCTTTTGTAGACTTAGTTTGGCACTATACTCATCAGACTTTTTTTTTATTAATAGAATAATAAATAAAAAAATTAAATGCAGGTTGTGGTTCAAGAGAAGTGCTAGTCCCTCGAGACATTAAATGTGTACAGGGTAGGGTGGGTAGTGTGCAGAAACCAGGCATTCAGGAGGGGACTTTTTTAAAATACACTGCATCACTAAGAAATAAGAGAATTCCACAAAATTGCATAACCTTAACAATAGTTAAAGAATCAGGATCTGAGCCCAGTCCTTCTGTCAAGCTCTTATTACGGCATTACCACAGTCAATCGGCAGAGTTAATGAGCAGCATGCAGTGACGGCCAAGAACAAGCTTTCTTAGTTATTATTGAGTGGTACAATGAAAATGTTTGCATTTTTATTTCAGGGAATGTTTCAAGGACTTGGCTCTGTCCTGAATGAAGAGATAAGTATTTTAGCATGTTGGGATAAAAGTTCAAATTATTGTATTTGTTTAACCATTATGTTTTAGACTAAAAAAAGAAGAAATTCTAAAAGCACACACCGTGGAATTGTTGCAACTTCTAAAAGCTGGGTGCAGAGTAGAGGGAAAATGTAGGCTTTGAACGACCACAGGCTGTATCATATACTACACTTACTACATGAGACAACACTTCTGAAGAGTTTGAAGTCCTCTCCACTGATCTATCAGTTACAAAGACAGATATGAATTACTGTCTCAGATTAGAGCTTTAGAGCAAATGATACATAACAATTTGAATGCTATACTTTCATTCTTCAATGAAAAGTGACATTTAAACCCCAAATAATTTGTGAGATTTCACATTTCTGAGATACAAATTGGAAATGAGATATGAGGTAGCAAGAAATATGAAATATAAACTGATAGTATTCTTGAAAGCAAATCACATTTATAATGTATTTAGATATTTCAGTGCTTTGTGTAACCCATGTTAAAACATGGTAAAATATATATTTTAGAATTGAGACTATATAAACTTTTCAAGTTCAGTTTTCCCTCGTACTTCAAATGCTACTAGAACTTTTCTGTAGACATCTCCTTGCTGCATTGATGTCTCTTAAAATGTTCGATGTCTAAGGTGTTAGTATAATTACATTTATTACACTTTGTAGAGCACATTCTAGCTCATTTTGCAGTGCAGTATATACTGAAAGCAAAGTTTCTTTTACCTCTGCAACTAGGTATATTATTGTTGCATTAGACAATTGCTAGTCCTCACAGAATTAAAGCTCCTCTACAGTTTACATTAAATGTTTGGGGGGTTTTATTGAATGGCTTCTTAATATTTAAATTTTTATATTGATTCATTGGCTCCTTAATAGCCATTCTCAATAATAAAAAAAAGCCCAAAATATAGAAATGCAATATTTGAACCGTTAGTTAACAAATTGTTAGAGTTAGAAATAAGTATATCAGATTTTTAGTCCAGCCTACGCCAAAATACAGCACTGAACTTGAAGATTTTTAAATAATCCCATGTGCTCCAAAACACAACAGCATGCTAAGTAGTGGAAGTAATACATTATTCTGGAATATTGTGTGAATAAAGGGAGATGGTTAAAAGATCAAATTTTTCATGTCATTATTCTAGGTTTACACATGGTAAAAAATTATTCATTAGGCAATAATAACAATATTGACTTTCTTGGAGAAAAGGTGTTCAGGAGCCCTAAAGTTTTCAAAAGGAGTAAAAGCCAGTGTATGGTGTTCAGAGACTGCTTTCTATGATTCTATAGGAAACACAGAAACATACAAGAAACGTAGCGTCACACTCACTCCAGAACATCCACTCAAACCCGTGAAGGCATTTCTTTATCCAACAAATTCACACGTTACTGTATTTCAGACCAAAAGGCAGAGCTGGTTCCAGAGCTCTGGGGCACTGCAAGGAGGTAGAGGACCACTCAGCACCCCTAGAGCTAGGCAGTGTCAGTGTTCACAGGTCAATCCACCTTAGAAATGTGAAACAGGCAAATCATTTTGAGTGTAGAATATTCCAGCTGTAAAATACCTGTTTTTCTACCTAATTATCTCTTAGGAGCAATTTCAAATACAAAGCACACAGCTTGATGTGCTTATTATGCGATGTCCTTTGCAGATATAGCTTTACAACTGATGTAAATGAGATTGTTGACAGATACTTTACATTGTATTAGTTCGTCTGAACTACAAATAAAAATGCGTATTCTCAAAATACATGGGACATTTAAAGGTACTGCCATTCTTAATGCACAAATAACCCACAGACTATGGATTGCGTCTTCAGATATAATACTTTCATTAAAATCTCACACAACTGTTTGTTCTGTACGTAGTCAGTAACTGCAAAATGCAGCATTTGTGGAAAGTGTCACATTGTGGAAGTAGGAGCACCTTTCTTGGAAATGCTCCGCTTGCATGTTCAATTACATATACTGAGTTTTGTGACAAACATAAAAGTTTACTGGTTTTCTCTCGTAAAGTCAGTGTAGAGCCGACACAGCTAATGTGGAATTGGCTGTATTTTTTTTTCCTTATGTGTGATCAAAAAAGAATTGTTTGGTAAGTTTCCATCAGTTGTGAACCCTGCCACAAATCATCTAACAGATAATGAAAATATAAAAGTTGCACGATGTCCTAATGACTGAACTATTGCATGAGTGTAACTAAGGAAGAAAATTGTATGAAAAGGAGTTTATTGTTAACCGTGATGGTTTGTCTTGAAAAAGAATTTGAGTTTACAGTTCAGACTTGTTATTAAAAGAACATGAGAGCAAATTCAAGTCAGACAATATAACATACACATCCTTTGAATCGATTGAGGGCTTTGAAATGAACCACTTTAAGAACTTTACAGAAGAAAATCTAGTACCATTGAAATTCTCTCCTGGTTGGATTAATTTTAGTAGACAGGTGAGCAACTGAGACATCACAATGCAGAGATTTTTCTAAATGTTATCCAGGAAGCCAAAAACAAAGGGAAGAGCAGTAATCAATCACCTATCATACAAGCCAGGTCCAGTAGTGTTTGCCTGAAGACATGTGAAGATTTTTACAGTATTTATTTTCTGGGCAATATTTCAAAGAAGTATCAACAAATTAAAAAGAATTTGCTTGTGTGTATGAGAATAAATCATATTTCACAAAATTACATTTGTACTTTGAGAATAAAATTCAATCAATTGCCACTCATGGGGCAGACAGGACCAGCTCAACGTAATCTGCTCTTTGAGAATAAAATTCAATCAGTTGCCACTCATGGGGCAGACAGGACCAGCTCAACGTAATCTGCTCTTGCTTTCCTTCTGCATCTTCTTTCCTCAGCATTTCTACCTAGATACCGTTTACACAGAGAAGAGAAAGATATAGTAAAAAAATCAATACTGGTAAGGACTACAACATCCTCAATGTCTACATACTGGTCTTTCAAGATCACCCAGGGTTGCTCATATTATCAGAAATACTATGAGGGGAAAGTGTATACAATTAGTGTGTGCAGTCTGTTTCTGCTACCTACATCTGCACTCATTTTGGAGTCCAGTTAGTATTTTCCCTAAATTCAATCCTTAGCATTTATACATTCACAGTCAATAAATTTTGAACATTTATCACAAGGACTGGAGAATTCAGAGTGCTAAGGTTTCAATTTGTTTTCTGCTGAGCCAAGGCTTTTTATAAAAACAAGAGCTTGCAGAACTCATCAGTGCAGTGTTAATCTTTCACAGAAATAATGATTCAAAGCTAAATCAACATCTGAATTTTGAGATAGTTTTAAGAGTCACTCATTAAAAATGGAAACAAATATTAGTTCCTGTCAGGAGCAACATACATTTTCTTGGGCAGGTATTTAGATTATTTTAAAGTGATCTTGAACATGAGATTACTTGTATGCCCACAGAAACTACAGAAGCATTTTCAAAAGGCTGTTAAAATTCATAGAAATCTCAGATATATGTGTCTTCTAGCTGATAATAGGGCTATTTCTTTTAAAGCTCTTTGGTCTGTTCCTTTGGGTCAGGATTCTACAACTGTTCTTTTTGCCTCTTGTTGCCAGTTCCCACAGACTTCCACCCTCAAGATGAATGTCCTACAAGCCTTCCTCCTTTCCTCCCCCACCAACAGTCCTTTCTTGAACTCAGTTTAGGAAGAAAAACAAAAGAATCCCCAAATCTCCTCTTTCAGGCTCAGAACCAAGCTCTTGTGTTCCCTGATTCTCTCCCTCCCTGAGGGTGACAGGAAATTCCTTGATCTCCATCTTTACAAACAATACATTTGTCAATGATATTAATTTTTCCTTTGAAGGTCACAATTAATTACTACCTTATAAATATAATGAGTCTTTAACACTACAGTAGCAAACATTAAGAGGGTCCGAGACAAAGGAAGCACAAATACACTTTCAAGCACAGTAACAGATTTTAACAAAAACTGTTTCAGTTCAAGGTTCCACGAATGTTTGAAACTGTCCAGGAAAGAGATGAAAGTTCATAAATGGAACATTACATTTTTGATCAAGTCACAATCCTTTTTTTTTCATGCAGAAATCAATAGTACGCATTTACATTTATACTGCAGGGAAATTGCTATTCAGTTCAGAAGCAAACCGATCACAGATTATCTTGTGGTTGTGGTGGTGGCAATTCCCCTAGGCTTAGATTTCTAAAATGGAAGTCCTCCTTCTTTCTGCTATCTACTTTGAAGTGGAAAGGCAGGCAAGCGTTTGCCACAAAGGAATGGGGTATTCAGTGTGTAATAGGAACGTAAAATTATTTCCGTTCATACATTTTCATTAACTTGAAATAATAAAATTATAGGAAGATCAACTGTTTACAGAGAGTCACTAAAATGAAAAATTAGGAAAATATGATTTCATTGCGGTAGTAAATGTTTTGATTGCCTCATACTACCAATAAACATTGCACTTTTAACTGGTATTTTGCAGTAGATTACATTCATATCTCACACTCTCTTAGAAGAATAAAGAGATCAAGATAATTTACTTTTAAAAAAACAGAAGTGTGTAAAATACTAGTATTTTGTACTTAGTCTTGAAACAGAATGAATTCAAACAGCTCATTGTTTAATGCGAAGAAGTTATTGTTTCCTATAGAATAGTTTGTCCCCAGAAAAACATCAAAATGGACATATGAACATTCTTTTAAATTACAATTGTAGTAGAAATAAAAACTAGTAGAAGGCATGCCGACTATCAGTATGTCCTGGTTTCAGCTGGGGTGGAGTTAATTTTCTTCCTAGTAGTTGGTACAGTGCTGTGTTTTGGCTCTGATGTGAGAACAGCGTTGACAGGACGCTGATGGTTTTAGTTGTTGCCGGGTGATGTTTCTACTAAACCAAGGACTTCTCGGTTCCTTGGGCCCTGCCAGCCAGAGGGCTGGGGGGGCACGGGACATGGGGAGGGGACACAGCCAGGACAGGTGACCCAAGCCAGCCGGAGAGGGATTCCATACCGTGGGACGTCATGCTGAGTATATACCCTGGGGGAAGAAGGAAGGGGGGGACATTTAGCATTATGGTGTTTGTCTTCCCAAGTAACCATTACACGTGATGGAGCCCTGCTCTCCTGGGGATGGCTGAGCCTGCCTGCCCGTGGGGAGTGGGGAAGGAATTCCCTGCTTGGCTTGGCTTGCGTGCGCGGCTTTTGCTTTACCTGTGAAATTGTTCTTACCTCAACCCTGGAGTTTTACATTCCTTTCTGATCCTCCTCCCCATCCTCTGGGTGAGAGGGAGGGGGCAAGCGGCTGCGTGGTACCTGGTTGCCGGCCGGGGTTAAATCATGACACAGTATTAGAACACTTTAAAAGCAGGAGAGAAGTCATATCAATAACATTACTTCTTAGCAGCACAAAGGAAGAAGTACTTTCAAATATCAGCTGAACAGAATATGTTCTAAAAT
This sequence comes from Falco peregrinus, assembly GCF_023634155.1. Classification (NCBI taxonomy): domain Eukaryota; kingdom Metazoa; phylum Chordata; class Aves; order Falconiformes; family Falconidae; genus Falco; species Falco peregrinus. The sequence continues at coordinate 3,352,839 of NC_073739.1, read as the reverse complement.
CTATTAAAAGGCTCCAAGAGAAGTTAGAACTCACAAATAGTATTTTCTGCCTAATTAGATGCTTGTTTTGTTCTATAAGAAACTGTTTCTTTGCTTTGAAGATTATTATTTTTAGACTATCAAAAAACAAGCATTATGTTTAGTTGAATAAAGGGATGACTACATGACAACCTGCTATTCACCTACTGACATGGCAATAAAACAAGCATATTCTCTGACCTTATTAAGGAACACTAAGTAATTGGATGAATCAGTATGAAGAACAATGTAATTCTATGCCACAATTATTCACTGAAGATAATACTCAGGGCACTCCACTTGTTGAACTTGCCCATGACGTATTTGAGTGAAAGCCATACTTAATCTTCATAGATCTGTAGGAGAAACGGAAAATATGACAGCAAAAAAATCCCTGCCTAAGTCCAGTACTCTCTGATGAGATTCTTTTAGATATTCCATGCATGGAAGGTGTAATATTTAGTATAGGTTACTTACCCAAAAATAGTTAATGCTACATGAGATTCCTTTTGCTATTTGTCTAGTTTTTATACCGTATGTTGGGCTAAGTTGCATGCTCACACCTCCGGTGCTGGTCTGGCAACCTTCTGGTCCCCTTTGTGCTGAGATGGTCAGCTTTGTTGCAATAGCTGTGCTCTGTCACACCCTACATTGTCCCCAGAAATTCACAGATACATTGCCCTTGCACATCTCCCCTGAGCCTTCTTTCGTTTTAGGGGTTTATTGGGCTGTCACATTCCACCCCTTGGAATTTAGTCAGTCACAACCCCCAAGCTAGCAGTGGCATGGAAAGATTCTTTTCTTTTTCTTGTCCAAAAATAGAATCTATTTAGAGTTGCAATAGAAGAAACCCATAAACTTTTAATGAAGCCATATCTTATCAAGAATCTGCAGACTTTCCAACAGTAGAGTGTTTGCTTAAACAAAGGTTAGATAGTATTTCTAAAGAAAATTTTCTAGATCATGAGAGATATCACAATTATTCTTTTGTGTTTTTAACTGATGTGTCTACAAAGTTCAATCAAAGCTTTGAAACTTAATACATGAAGTGCACACCTCATTTGAGGTAATTTTGAGTTTTTTGCATGCAAATGCACTTTATTGCTGATTTTAGTTTTCTAGCATAACTGAGCTTTCTTGTCCTGATGGAAGAAAATTATCTTAAGATGATGCAAAAAAACCCATTATGACTAGTAAAAGAGGAGCATGACTGTCTCAGTCCCTCAGGTCTTAAGAAAAACACTGTAGAACTGTTTCTGCTGTCCTTTCTCTTCATTTCACTCTAATAATGCTAGAGGGAAGAAGAGGATCAGAGTGTCAGATACAGGATTCCCTGGTTCACCTTCTGATCTTTCTCTTCAAAGCATGAGACCACACTCAAGTAGCAATATCTTTCCAGACAGCTGTCGTGGTTTAACCCAGCAGGCAGCTAAACACCACACAGCCGCTCGCTCACTCCTCCTCACCCTGCAGTGGGATGGGGGATGGAATCAGAAGAAAAAGAGGAAAAATGTTGGGTTGAGGTGAAGACAGTTCAACAGGAAAGAAAACTAAGGGAAAATAATAATAACAACAACAACAGTGAAAGAATATACAGAACTAGCAATGCACAATGCGACTCCTCACCACCCACAGATCACTGCTCAGCCAGTTCCCGAGCAGAAAATCCTGGCCAGCTTTCCCCTTGGTTTCTATACCGAGCATAACATTCGAAGGTACGGAATATCCCTTGGGTCAGTTGGGGTCAACTGTCCTGGCTGTGTCCCCTCCCAACTTCTTGTGGCCCTCCAGCCTCCTCAATGGCAGGGCACCATGAGAAGGGTCTGCAACTACTAAAAACATCACTGTATTACCAACATTATTTTCACACTAAGTCCAAAACACAGCACTATACCAGCTACTGGGAAGAAAATTAACTCTATCCCAGCTGAAACCAGGAGAGTGTAATAGGGAAAGGCGTTTAATACTGCTTAAACCGTTTCCCCCAGATACCACATTAGGTACTCTCTTAAACTCCTCTGTCAGCCTAGATATGTGAGTAGACCCTGCTCCATTTCTCTCTGTAGTGCTGCCAGCTTGCTGATAGACATATGTTACATCAGTATTTCTTATAGAAAAATAAATTCTATTTTGTAAGCCAAGCCAAGGAGCAGACATGTATTATACATTTTGGTTTTATACAGATGAAGGATGCTTTCAGCCGTGTCTTTCACAGAACAGAATGGTATGGATTTTGTTCATATGCTCTACTTGTATTTGATACAAAAATATAGCCAGGTTTTGCTGGTAATGAGTAGGCAGCTCTTGCCCTTCAATTAGAGATGGGGGGGAAATGGAAATGCAGATTCTGAACATAAATATCAAGTATTATAATCTCAGTGTTCTCACCCCAAAAGGTTCACTGCTCATAAATGGCCAATAAAAGTAATTCACAAAAGCTGGTGCAAAAAGTTTGAAGACAGGCATAGAAAAAAATGAAAAATTCCAATTAATTTTGTCACCACCCAAAATATACATCTGATGGTCATATCACTTCCAAACATGCTTGCATGGTCTTATCTATAAATACTCCTCTACTAACTATCTCCAAAGGTGTTAATAAGGAAACAAAACTGAATTGAGATAAATAGATTGGTCAATCCAATCTGACTTGGAAGCCATGAAGAGAGACACATGGAAACAGAATCCCTCTCAAGAATTCACTATGGATGAAAAAAATTCAGATGGTTCTGATTTATGAAGGTAAGTTCAGAGAAACCTGGATTTCTGTTTAACCATTGGTGTATGACTGAAAAAAAAACTCTTGAAATTAATCAGGGCAGCATCTGGACAAGCCTACTTTACCTACTCTAAAAATCTGTTTCTATGTAGACGAAAAGATATTGTCCTACAGTTTTTACAAAATTCTATTAAATTTCATATTTCTGCTGCAGAAATGTATCGGTTTAAAAATTAATACTTTTTTCCCCCTTAGCCTTTAGTCTTACTAATAATGTATAAGGGCAAAAACCTATCTGTCATGGTAACGTTACAGAACCAAGTCCTTCAGGTCAAAACCCTGGGAACAAGCAGCACGTTTATATTGTGTTATTGCATTGCCTTCTGGAGGCACCAGCAATTTTAATATCCACTCACCTAATGGAAAACACCAATATGGTCAACACTGTCTTTCAGCCTTTTTATGCTGAGGACAGGCAATGCATAAGTTATTTTAAAAATTCTTTTCTTCTTTTTTTTTTTTTTTTAGCAGAAAATTATTGTACAAACCAAATCCTCAAAACAGTTAGTGTGACCTTCTACTTCCTAACTTGATATGGTAGTAATAGGACATCAGCACCACAACATTACGTCGGCATAGGTTTCACTAGTTGCTATGCTATAGAGACCCATCATGATGCCTTTTTTGGGTCACAGGAATAGCTTTGTTGTTGTACATGTCCCTATAAATTCTTTCACTAAATGATGTCACAGATTCAAATTTAAACTTGAAGCACATTATAGACCAGAGTAATTTTTCATCTAGGTCAGATTGTTATTAAAGTACAGCTATTTCAGTTGAATAATGGTATTCAGCTATGAAGGCCTACATAATATTAATGTCAATACATACATCTTGCATTGTGTATTATAACAGGCATTATAATGGAGTAGAATACTGTTTAGGTATTTATTTATATTTAAATTCTGACAGGCTGAACACCGAAAAAAAAAAAGAAGCTCTGAAGTTTTCCTTTTTTCTGGCACCTGTAGCATAGATCAGATGACTTAAAGAACTGCCATCCTCTGAGGAATCAAAATCAACTAAACAGATGTGGGGCAAGACCAGGAAAAAAGAAAGAAAAGCACTTCACGGAGAATAACAGAAGTTATTCTCAATATATGAGTTACAAGTACAAAGTCATTAGTGTCGTTTAAAATAAATCTCCTTGATAAGTAATTGCAGTCCTATACATCCATTTAGTATAGTGAGAAATGGGAAGAATGCTATTTTTGCTACTTTCATTTTGATCTTTCTTGAAAGATACTAAAAAAACTTCAGAGTTTTTAAACAAGAGTCTTGATATGCTGCAAAGGAGTTTTAACTTTTTCTAATAACCCTAGACTTTTTAAGAATAATAATAATAAAAAAAAATAAATAAAATAAGAAACAACCAGAAACCCCCCCACAACCCAAAACAGACAGAAAAAGTGAAGTAGGATTAAAAAAACCAAAACCCACAACCAACACCCCTCCTCCTCCAAACCCCACCAAGCAAAAAACCCACAAGTGTTGTCATCATGTTGACCTTCCCCCATTCCCTAGGACTGTATTCCTAGGAAACACTGGAAATCTCCTGGAAGGTCAGAAATAAAGGCTGTAGTGTGATTAATCAATTACTTCTATACTATGTATAGCAAAATGGAGCATGACATTATTTACATTTGACAGGTTCTTACTATAAGGAAATCTACGTTTGTGTCATAATAGGTTTTCTGCAGAAACAGAGAAGAGCCAAAAAAAAAAATCCTAAACCCTAAACCAGAACTCAAAGAATATAGGAGATTTAGAGAAATAAAAGTTGCATGTGTAATGTATTCTAAATCACTAATATTTTCAAGAACTTTAAAATGTTTTATCTTATAAAGCACTGCTAGAGACACAGACATTTGCAGTAAAAATTTGTTTTTAGTAAAAGTTTTGCTACACTTTCATAAATTCTCACTGAACTGTCTTCTTTATGTCTTGTTACCATTTATGCAGGAAAAACTCTGCACACTGTAAACTCCTATGTTATTTTAGTTACTAGAATAGATTATCCTTGTAGTTCAAAAAGGAGTAATATTTCAAACTGCCAAGGTGCAACATTTAAAGATCTGTTCATTTGTACTACACAACACACACGCATGCGCTTGCACACAGGCATGTAAAGCCTGCAGAATCGTAGCTGGTTTGAAATAATTATTTTTAATTGAAAGCATAAATCAACTCTTTTCAAGCATAGAAATAGCTTTTTTACTAATCAGAATGGGCTGGTAGATAATTAGATGAAGCTTGAATTCATAGACAAATATATGCTTTGTTGATTGCACATGGCATTTCAAACTACAGCAGTTGCAGAATTACTGAAAGAATCAAGTTTTAAATAAATTCTTTGGCATCTTTTAGCAGTAACATAAAGCAATACAGAGATTTACTTATGCTGTCACATAAATTGATTTATTAGTCTGGTAGGGGAAAAAAGCATGAAATATTATCCAAGTTTTTTGTAGTAGATGGTCATTACCTAAAGAATACTTAGAATTCTCATGTTATTGCTAAATAAAATAGTAACAGAGATTGACCATGGTGCATGCCCAGATGCTGTACCTTGTCACCAAGACTCATTTATTTGAGAAATTTATGCAAAATTCCCATTTGCTATCCTCATTTCTGTACAGAAACTATAGGCATAAAACTTAGAATATCCTAATGCCTTTGGAATCTGCAGATTAAGATACTATATGAACGTAAATCTGTTATTTCATTAAATCTGCATTTTTGGTTGCACAATCTTATATATCCAGATGCAGATTTTGTTCAGATAAACATTATATCCCTTTGTAAAAATGTTTCTGAATTAGGTGAGCACACCACTTCGCATCTATTGTTTGAGAAGCACTTACTCTTTCATGAATTACTTGCTTTGTAAAGCGACAGATCTGCAAGGTTCCTTTTGTAACATAATAGAATTGTCTCTCAGAAAGAAAAAGCATTAAAAAACCTGCATCAGCAAAGAACACTGGTTAAATATTTAGTGAAATATAACCTTTTATAAATAATTGTGTAAACCAAAACAATATACATGAAAAAATTTATACATAGATATATATATCGTGTGATGACTCAAAGCCTCATGGTCCAGTAAAAATGGTCTTGCCATTGCTTTTAACAGCCCACAGGTGTGGCATTAGCATACACCTCAAGGTGTGTCAGGCTTTAGCTGGACAGATGTCACCTGCCCAGAGACCTGCTTTAGTCAGTAAGAGCATCTATTCAATGCTATTTTATCTTAGCTTGTTTTAGCCTTTGCATACCTACCTACAGCAGTGTACGGTAGCACTATGTGTATCTATACTTAATAATTTACTTCATAATAAATTAGAAATCATATTAGAGTAGTGGAGTACAGTCACGGGATGATGACAGAGTCCAAAAACAATAGGCAGGAACTGATGTGGGAGGACAAGAACTATAAACTCTTCTGTGGTCAAATACTGCTCGAAAAAATGCAACCATAGAAGCTGGGTGACATGCCAAGTACAGTAAATGTGGATGAAATGTGGAACAGCAAACCAGTGAAGAAAGAGCAAGGTGCAGGCTATGGCAGCACATATATAAAAGTAACCTAAAACAGACCCTACAGTGAGGAGGGAAGGATCATCAGCATCAAGCTCTTCTGGCAACAACCTCAGGACAATGGCAACACACCACACCTCCCAACCTCCTCTGCCTGATGCCAATGACCTTAAAGGGGCAATGAGCAAGTGAGCATAAAACAGCTCGAAGGTATAGGTAATAGTAAATGTGGGTCTAATAATCCTAATTGTACATAATCTAGAGCATCAACATCATTGTAAATGCAATAATGGTAATTATTTGATTAGCTTCTTAATCTAATTAAAATCTTAATGTAAATTCTTGACTTTATTTAACACATTCCTTTTTCCAACAAATTCAAGCAATTGAGTGCAACATATCAATTACACATGTAAACCAGCTTAGCCAAATCTTAGTTTTAAAAGTTTGTCAGGGTAGACATCTAATTTACATTGTTTCATGAAAGATTTCTCAATTCACAGAATATGTAAATATACTACTGTGAAGAATACTTTCATCTTAAATTCTGTAAGTGTAAGTCAGCATAAATTTTCTGAAAGTACAAGCCTGTAGATTTAATTATAGGCTTTTAATTTAAAAAATTATAAATTGAATATGGACATATTTAATGAGTTACAGGGTGGGGTTTTTTCCCATGAACAGCTTTGTCTAAAGCACTAAAGTGAAATTATTCAATACACATTCTGTTGTTGCCTAGAAAGAAGAGTGAATAGTCTCAAGAGGATAACATTAGCATTTAATATATGCACATTTCTATTAGGCTTCTTATCTATTATTTGCAAACACAGGAAGAGGCAACTAATGAAGGCAAAAAAGGTAAGCAAATTAATAACAACGAGAGATTATTATTCCTTATGGTCTCTCAGTCTGTTCACTCAGTCACAGTTACAAGGAACAAGCCTACTAACCAAAGTGATGTGTGATTTCTTCAGGAAGAAAATCAGTTTCAGCGATGACTGGAAATACCCCTTGCAGGCTTATCTCATTTTTTAATCAATTTAACAAACAAAAGCAATCAAAGTATTAGAAAGTAAGTAGTGAAAAAAATGTAGTTCAAGCATAACTGTCAGCAAAGAACTGTAATTCTGCTTTTACCAGCTTAGCTAATGGTGTTAGGTGAACCTTTTTCTGATCCAGATTCTGCTTAGCTTGTCTTGTGATCTCACTAAATTCAGTTTTATTCCAAATTAACATTTCACAATTTCAAAATTGAAATTTTAGCTTTTAAAATCTTTAAATATCTAGCCTCACTAAATTTCAACCTGAAACCGGTACTATTGTAGTCTTCAAATTGAAATCTGATAAAGAGTATGGAAAAAAAAAAAAAAGTATCCCAAGTCTCTTGTGGTACAAGGCAGTCCTTAAAAAAAAAAAAAAAAAAAAAAAAAAAAGACGCTGAAGCTACACAGCACAGCACAGGAACATTGCCTTATATCCTGCAAATAGTGAAGTTGCTTTAATGTAGCATTGTGCTTGAGCTAATGCTACATGTTTCACCATAGCTAATTAGTACACATGCAGTGCCGTGAATATAGAGCTGTACCGCTTCTGGCTCCCTAGCTAGCTCATATCCAATTAGGTGAAGCATCTCTTCATAATATTAAATTGTACACAAGCCACCCTCAAGCAAGGAAGGATGACCTGCGTACTGAGTCAAGTGCTGTTATTTTAATAATGTATGTCAATAAAGATGGACTCTTTCCTTTAACTTATTCTTATAAAGAAAGGAAAAATAGGTGGCAGGCTGGTTATTTCACTGTGTTTACAAAGGACAGCAAAAGTTAAAAATTAAAAGCAGAAGAAAGTTTAAAATACAAATTTGGATTGTTAAAAATCATGCACCTCTTTTGATATCTGTAACAGGTCATAAAGCCTGATTTGTTACTTTGGAAATTTCATCTTTTGAGCACAAGCAACCTGGAGTCCATTCCTGAGTCTCTATGTAGAGCTGTATAGTATGTTGGAGTATTTTTTCTGGTGACAGTTATTCTTGTGTGAAAGTGTACCAAGGTCACTTGGTTGCATGGCTTGCATCTTTTCAGTTTGAAAGTCTGACAAAATGTCCAGTGCTTTTGCTGTATCGCTTTTTTTAATAACAATTAAGAACCAAGAGCTGAATTTCATAAATTAGACTTGGTAGTTTTGCCTTGTATGGTAGAGTTCTTTCTAAAGTGTTTAGAAGGCACACATAAACATGGGGGGGGGGGGGGGGGGGGGAAGATAGTACGATAGGAAAAATATATTTTCATTGATGAACTTTTAAACTGTGTTATTTTAAAGCTGTTCCATAAAGCTACATAAAGAGATATTAAAAGGCATAAAAAGAAAACATCTTGTTCCACACCCCTGTAACCCAATATCTTAACCTGTGTTATACCCTGCAAGAAGTACCAAAAGGCAAATGATCAGAAGATCTTTCCAACTAACCACTGATAAATTTAATGTTATTCTGAGACTCTGAGATGTGTGATGGTCGCTGTATGATATGGAGGTCCAGAATGAACGTGGTACAGAGCCTGAGTATGACCTCCTCTTTCTGGAGGAGGTCAGGGTTCCAGGGTTCTTCCAACAAGCAGATCTTCCTCTAACAAAATGCTTTATCTCCTGAGTAGATGCTTTCTCTAAAAGGCACATGATAATTTCAGAATGTAACTCAAGTTGTAGTTACATTTTATTATCATTTTTTGTCCTATGCAAAACCCGTGATTTCTAGATTATGCAGATAACTGCTTGATGAAAGTGAAAAATACTGCATTACAGTATGAACAATAGAAGGTTATGACATAGAAATCCTGTATTGAAATAAAGGAAAAGTTACATCAAAAGAATGATTTCTTGCTGTCCTTGCCAAAATAGAGTTTTTCCTGTGTAAAAATTCTATCCCATATAAGATGTTTCTAGGACAATAAAAAACCTCAGAAAACTAAAAAGAAAACCCAACACAAAACAAGAAAGCTACATGCACAAAATGTCATTAGTATCACCAGCTTTCAGCCATAGCTCAGGGTGTAGAAGGAAGTACCAGATCCAAATTTACTCTGTCCATTTTAGGAAAGAGACTTGAACCAAGTTCTCACCTGTTCTTTAACTCTCTGTCATCAGCATGAACAAAGTGATCCTGTGGTCTGATCGATTTCTGTTCTGGCAAGAATTTTTGGCATAACTTTGTTTCTGTACATGGTATAGAAGAGTATTGAGTGAATTAAAACACCTTGCAGTAGGACACCATTCACTTGACACAGAACTCTTCAGGGCAAGGTAAAACTTGATTTCAACACTCAGCAGAGGAAAAAGGAGTCAAATCTTCACTGGACAGATAACATCTGCTCATTTACAGTTTACAATGTAGCACCATTTAAAAAAAAAATACCTTTTTTTTCCTTTCCTCTATTAATCTCAAAGCAGCAGCTTTTAGACTGTAGTATAGAGACTGCTGAAGAGAATGGATCTGAAGCCAAGTTTCAGAGTTGATAGGCAGAAAACTAGAGCCTTCTGAGCTGTTGCAACCTGAAGCAGCTGAAAACTAATGTATTACAAACAAGGTAAAGGGAAAGTCAATCTAGTAAGGCATAGAGGACAAGGGAGAATTTTCTCAAACATTGTCCCTGCCCCCTAGTCATAGTATTTTTCTATTTTTAAAAAAGAGGTTTTTACCATTTCTCTATTTCTTTTATTGTATTCTTTTTAGAAAGCAAGTCTTTCTAAGACCTACTTTCAGAGATTGAAAGCCCTTTAAATTTTGACTTTTTTAATGTGGCTTTTGGGGATTTTTTAATTTTTTTGTTTTATTTTGTTTTTATTAAACAATTAATAACTAAAAATAAAAACAAATAACTAAAAATAAAAAACAAATAACTAAAAATTAAAAAAAACCCTAAAAAATAACTAAAAAAAACCCCTAGTTTTGTGGAGTATATTAGTAAGCAGCTTTTGTTTCAAAGCCCTGATAATCTCCTACAGTCAAGTTATCAGGGCTTTCACACCCAGGGTGACTGCCAAAGTTTCTCAAGTGCTAGACAGGAAGGTGAATGCAGTTCATTTACCATGCACATACATCTGAATCCTTTTAGTAATTAACTTAAGAGATATAAAAAGATTGTATAAGATTACAGGCATTTTACAATAAAAATAAAGAAGAAACAAAACTACAAGCACATATCTTTCCTTGGTAACCTCACAAGAACAGTACACTTTAGAAGACAATTCTCAACAACATGACACCCCACAGTTTCATTTAATGTAGAGTTGCAGAAGTCTTCATTCTAGTACCAAATTTTCATTTCCAATTTGTGAAAAACAATTAACTTTTACTAAGGTCAGACTGGCAGACAGCAACAGGTAGCAGAATACTCTAAACACAGAAGCAGGGACATGCAGAAGACACCTTATTACTGCAAGAAAATAAACGATCAACATTATAGGTAATCTAATTCCATTCAACTGCAAGTCACCACAGTCAAAGCAGTCTAATACCACATGCTGAGGAAGAGTTCTTGCTTCCCGAAAGGATTCTGCCAAATGCCTAATAAATTAATCTTGAGATTCTTAAGGTTTTTGAGATATGAGGCAGCAGGCAAAGCTGGATAGAATATCGGTGTGATTAAGTCTTTAATTTATTTTACTCCTGTTCAATTATGCTTAAAAAAATAGACACACTTCCTTCATTATAACAGCTAGTGAGTGCATGAGCTTATTTCTACATATATCAATTCTAATTACCTTTGAGCAATTAATAAAGATAATCTATCACAGCTTAGAGCAACATGTTTTTAGGTGCTCTTTGTCAAATGAGTATCATGAATATTCAGATCATGTTCACTTTAATCAGAAAAAATAATGGTGATAAACAGCAATCATTTTTCAAAAAGAGAACCTTTATTATTCAGCAGCTGGTTTGTTGTGGTTTTGTTTTTTTTTTTTTTTAAATACCCTTCAGGAATATCTGAATTGCATTGCATTCACTGTGTTCAGACTTTGTGACAAGAACATCAAAGTGGCTCTTACACAAAACACAAAGTTATTATATGCCTCTAAGCCACAGATCCCAAGAAACAGATTTGGGCCAAAACCTGGTTATTTAACAAGTAGAACTACCTCCTCTGCCTGCTATTGAGGCAATCTCTCATCTACCATCAAGAGGAAAGAGGAAGATTAAACACTCGTATGTTCTCAACAAGTTTATTTCCCCAACTATTTAAAAAAAAAAAGTTTAACAGGATTACACCACTTGTATTTTTATTGTGTAGACCCATCCAATTAGTATATCTCTATTAACACTAGGTGAACAACAATAATATAAATATTATTTCAGTCTTGAATATACAATTAAGATGGCTCTCAATTGGTATGGCTTTTAAAGTTGTATGTATGAGATTCTAAAAGTACAAATTTTCACATCAATATGTAGAATAATGAAGACAAAATTACACCAAAAAAAGGACATAAATTATAAATAAAAATGTAAAGTCAGGCTAGTGCATGTCCACCTTCAGACACTTCATTTCCTTTACCAGTTAAGCGATTTCACTTAATATTTCACATGCTTTCTCCTCCACTCCACACACCTTTGACTCCTTTTAATTTAAAAAGGGACTGACAAACTTAGACCATCTCACTTTTCATCAAGTCCAGATGTGGAATTCGTGGAGCCATCACTCAGTTTAAATGCAATAGGTGCTTTTGTATCTATTAAATTTCCCCAAGAATCTAAAACTCTGCTGAAGGATACACTGAGTTTCTCCACCTAGAAAACTTTTTTTTACTGAAAAGCCAAACCCACATTTTGTCTATATAACTTAGCTTTCAGCAAGACAAATGTAATCAGTTCAGACACCAGACACTGGACTTCCATTTATGTCCCATCCCAAGTACAGCCTAAGGGAGTGTCATCCACATTTAATCCTACCCCAATTTTTTTTCAGTGAATATTAAAAAAAAAAAAGGCACCAAAAAGGAAATAAAGGAATCTGATATACTGTGTTAGATGCAGCCCTGAACATGTTGATTGTTACCTCAGCTAAGGCAAAAAGCACCTACCTCTTTGGGCTTTCACAGCTAACGAATTCTTATTTCATGAGGACTTCTTAAGAAGGAACCAAGTACAGCTAAATGCCTAACCTAGGTGAACAAAGTCCCAACAATTTTATTATTTTCATCTCTTCCATAATTTTGAAATCCTCAGGAAAAATTCATGAGAAATAGCCAATTACCTTACCTAGCTATAAAACAAATACAATTTATATATCCCGCTTACAGCAGCATATACTCAAATAATGAAGTATAACAATATTCCTTTCATTGTAAGTGAAGATCAGGTTCAAGACCACCTGGGAACCTGAACATACACAAACAAGTCTGTGGGACTCAACGAGGTGCATCACAGTGTCCTGAGGGAACAGGCTGATGTAGTTGCCAAGCCACTCTCCATCATATTTGAAAAGTCATGTCAGTCAGGTGAAGTCATCAGTGACTGGACAGAGGGAAATATCACACCCATTTTTAAAAAGAGTAAAAAGGAGGACCCAGGGAACTACCAACTACTCAGACTCACCTCTGTATCTGGGAAGATCATAGAACAGATCTTCCCGGAAGATATTTCAAAACATATGGTGGACAGAAAAGTGTTGAGAGACAGCCAACATGACTTAACCAGAGGCAAATCACGTCTAGCTAATCAAGTGGTCTGCTATGATGGAGTTGACTGCACGAACAAACAAGAGAAGAGCTACAGCTGTCACCTACCTGGACTTCTGTAAAGCCTTTGATACAGTCCCCCCCAACATTCTTGCCACTAAATTGGAGAGGTAAGAGTTTGATGGATGGGCTGCTTGATGGATAGGAAATTGGATGGGTGGCTGCACCCAAAGAGTTACAGTGAATGGCTCGATGTTCATGTGGAAACCAGTAATGAGGTGCCCCTCAAGGGTCCGTCCTGGGACTAGTACTATTTAATTTCTTCATCAATGACATAGACACTGAGACTGAATGTACCCTTAGCAAGTGTGCAGATAACGCCAAGCTGGGTGGTGCAGTTGATCCGCTTGAGGGAAGGGATACCATCCAGAGGGACCTGACAGGCTTGAGGAATGGACCCATGCATACTTCAAGTTCAACAAGGCCAAGTGCAAGGCCCTGCACTAGGATCAGTGCAATCTCCAAGGTCAGTGCAGACTGGGGGATGTATGAACTGAAAGCAGCCCTGCAGAGAAAGGCTTGGGGATACTGGTGGATGAGATACTGGACATGAGTCTGTAATGTGCAGTCACAGCCCAGAAAGCCAACTGTATCTTGGGCTGCATCAAAAGAAGTATGGCCATCAGGTTCAGGGAGGTGATTCTGCCCCTTTGTTCTGCTCTGTTGAGACCCCACCTGGAGCACTGCATCTAGCCCTGGGGTCCCCAGCACAAGGCAGACATTGACCTGTTAGAGTAGGTCCACATGAGGACCATGAAAATGATCAGAGGGCTGGAATACCTCTCCTGTGAGGAAAGGCTGGGAGAATTGAGGCTGTTCGGCCTGGAGAAAAGAAGGCTCTGGGAAATCCTTTCCAAACCTAAAAGGGTCTTATAAGAAAGACAAAGATAGACTTTTTACCTGCGCAACCTGTAGTGACAGGACAAAGGGCAATGGTTTTAAACTAAAAGGGTAAATTTAGATTGGACATAAGGAAAAATTTTTTTTAGGATGAGGGTCGTGAGACACTGGAACAGGTTGCCCAGAGAAGCTGTAGATGCTTCGTCATTGGCAGTGTTCAAGGTCAAGTAGCATGGGGCTTTGAACAACTGTTCTAATGAAAGTTGTCTTTGCCCATGGTGGGGCGGCGTGGGCTAGAAGATCTTCAAAGGTCCCTTCCAACACAAACTATTCTGTTTTTCTTTGATCCACACTGTGCCGTGGGCAGGAGAGATAGGAAGGAAGGTCTTATAGGTGACTGAAACATGGAAAAAGCTTTGATCACAGCCTGCACTTTTTAGTTACTAAAATAAAACAGTCTTAATACAAACCTGGGCGAAACCTGTCTTCATTATTTCTTATTATTAGTCATTTTGTTAGAATGAAAGATGACCACACTTCACTTAGGAACTTCAATTTTCTTGAACAGTGTTGTGTTGCCAACAACACAGGGAAGGTGTGGGGTATTTTGTTGTTGTTGTTGTTCTGTTAAATGAGCACAAAGTCTGTGCATTTCCTTTTATCGTCACAGAACACCCTTTACCAGGTTTGGGAACAGTGAATAACCTTGCAATAATTTGAACAGTTGATAGTTACTCTTTCTTCCCACTTGAAATGGCCAGACTTCAGCAGTATTGACTCACTTTTCTATTTACCCAAAGAATTCTACTTTAAATGAAAAAAAAAAAAGAAAAAAAAAAGATTATAACATATCAAAATTGACACACTCAAAATGCTCATAACATGAGGTTGTGAACATTTTGCATGCAACTCAATTCAACTGCCAGTTGACACTATACACTCTTAATTCAATAAAAAAACATAGTCAGATCCCTGAAATCAAGGGGTTTGTGATTTAATGAAATTTCCATTAGCATCAAGTTATATGTAGGAATAAGCATCTTTTAAAAACCATATGCTCCATATCTAAATTATCCCAAGTATGTTTAAAATACTCTCATAAATATTTATACTCTTAATAAGAATCTATTATAAATGTTTTTGTTTATAATTTGGAGTTAATTAAAGTGTGTTACATTCAGTGTTGCTCCTTATTAAGCTCATCACTATTTATTCAATAATTTATTGATATTTAACAAATACAAACAGTATCTTAATATAACTAATCTAAAGCCCTATTTGATTATAAACTGAGCTGTAGCAATATACAGCAACACAGTAGTCTCTCCTCTGTTAGCAATGCTTTATTTAGGCTCAAACTTAATTTCTTTTATGGTGCATAATTTACTTGTATTCAGTTTTCATACAAGATATTAAAGTAATGATAGCTAACAACTTTACAAACCCAAATTACAGGAATCTTATCTTTCAGGCAGTAGTTGCATCATGAAATACCTTTGGTACCAGAAAGTTAGTCCTTCCTTCTATTTTCTTCCTCTCTCTCCCTATACGCTGTGTATTTTACTTTTACAGTAGTGATTCTTCTGCAGAAAAATACTATGCATTGCTTTGGCAAATCTTACAGGCCTTCCTAAAGGCCACTAAGGACTGCTTATAATAACACTAATAGATTAAAAAAAAAAAAAAAAAGTTTAATTATTTAACTTTAAAATATATTTTGTTATATTTTATGGTACTTTTTATAAGGGCAACAGTTATTTGTGTCAATAGGTAAGCAATGCTTTTTCTAAATGCTTGTGGAGTATTCATTACGACAAGACATAGACATTGCAAAAATTTATTTCTTATAGGGGTTTTCCACAGAAAATATATTGCTAGACCTAAAAACTCTGCTGCCTTTCAGGGGCAGTATGTGGCATGGACCACCCTGGCCCCAGGAACATCTCTGGAACTACCCAGGCACAGAGCACAGGCAGAGCAACGCTTCAGGAACACTGCACCAGCTGATTGGTAGTGGATATCTGCTGTTGCCTGAACTTAAGCCATGATCTCAGTACCAAGATTTCACCCTAAAAATTGGACAATTAAGGATGGGAGAAACCTCAGGAAGTTTCTAGTCCAACCTCCTGCTCAGAGCAGGACCCAGTCTGAGATCAGACCAGGTTACTCAGGCTGTTATCTATTTGGGTCTTGGAAACCTCCAAGCACAGAGGTGACACAGTCTCTGGAAAACCTGTCCTAATGCTTCACTGTTCTCATAGTGAAAAGACATTTTATTACAACAGCTGATCAACATAAACATGTAAAACCTGCCAGCAAAATAACCCAGTAAAATAAAAATATACTTAAAACAGGTGCCCAGGCAGTCTAAAGTATTGCTACCTCTATATAGAAACATAATTTAAAGAAATTAGGGCATTTAAAGCAAGAACAGTGGAGAACTCCAGCACTAAAGGAACTCGATTAAAAGTTTAAAATAAGAAAAGTCTTTAAGATTTTTAACCTGTTATGACTTCCACTGTTTTGTTGGGTTTTTTTAATTAGAACTCTATATGCCCTACTTGTAATTGGAGAGCCGCAGAGCTTGTTGATAACCTAATTTATTTTCATGAAGACTGCTAAGAGGATGGGGATAAAGTAATTAAGTATTATCTCTTTTTTTTTTCCTAATAACCATAAACTTATTAAATGACTAATAGTCAAAGTGTGTGGATGCCACATCCATTTTAGCATCACTTAATCCTGAACACTGAAAGAGAAAACGTTTAACAAAACACAAAATTATTTACAGAACTACAGTAGTCCACTGATACCTTAGATTAGCATAAACATGTAGTCTCTCTTTCAAATGAACTGGAGTTTCGGGTCCTTTTGAATTTTTGAGTAAGATAAACTGTTCTTAACAAGAAGCTGTCAAGAATTTTGTCCGAATATTTTGTTCTCATGCTGCGCTAAGCTCCAGCTTCCAATCACTGTGCTATGACTTTGTCAAAATATTCTAAAATATTCTCAAATTTTCTTCAAAAATATGAATTGACTTCATTTACAATTTTTTTGAGACCAGCTAATTAGGAATTTTGCTGTTGCTTTTACATTAAAGTATGTACTTTATAAAATATACACTAAAGAACATGGCTAAACATTAATCAGTTCTACAAGAAAATTTCTTACCTGAAAGTACACATACAAAAGAGAAAAAATGAAAATGTTTAAGAAAGTCTCTATAAGCATCCTATAAGGTGTTAAAATACATATGAACTAAGTAATGTGATTTCAGTAGTTGTTGAACACACAGACGCCCATGAAAACCTACTTAGTCAGTCATTTGAATATGTATACATTTTCAATCTGATAATAGTGTAAATTGTGAAAAACATTTGGGGTTTCTTTTTTTTTTTTCTTTTTTTTTAATTTTTTTTTTTTGCAATTGGGCATGCACCCACTACCATGAAAAAACTACCATAGTAGTTCACCCATCCCATTAGCATCATTCTACCTCTTTTTCAATAGCAAACCACAGTGTGTACAGGTCAGAAGTTTATATCTATAAAGCAGCTATTGATGGTGAGCACGTAAGCAAGAGGTATTCAGGAGAAAATATTTGTCCCAGGACTGACAAAAATATGTGGCTTGGTTTTCCCCAAAGCAGACTAAGAAAGCGTTATTCTAAGGAAAGTTTTATAAACTTGTTAGACTTCTGAAGAAATTAAATATTTATGCCAAAAAACTTATTAAAAATTCACTGTCACAGTCTTTTGGGATCATCAATGAAAAGTAACCGAGTGTCTGAAGACTTTTAGTATTTTCATTTAAAGACTGGGTGCATCCAAAGGTCATGTAAACAGATCTCACCCTCATCTTCTAACCATCCATATTTGGCACTACTTGCAAAGACAGCACCTTTGTCTAAGCTAGCGCCTTCTTTTAATGTTAGGGAACTGTTTTGCAGATATTTACCCATGAAGAGAGAGGAGAGGAAAATGCTCACAGAAAGTTACAGTGTTATTCTAGTTCCCCTGACACGCACGACTGAAATTTTCATGGAGAGTTCAATCTTTCATAGATACAACACATGAAATGTTACCTTTCCTGGAGTTGCTATTGACTGCTTTGCTAAAGGGAGAGGAGTACGCTTTGTTACAAGTAGTAGTCCTTTGATGAATTCACTGTTAGATACTGTCAAAAGATCAACTAAACCTTCCCTGCCGTGTGATAGGAGTGCATTCGGTTAGAAACAATAGTTAAATCCTTATCTATGTTTTAAAATATGTCAGTAACACTGCCAAGTCATGCCATGCAATATCCATTTATTGTTAAAGGCTACTCCTTTAAATATGATGTAACTTGAAGGGTAATTGGAGTAACTTCATTAACTAGTGCAGATTTCATAAGACTTTCATATGGAATGTGCTTGGCATTTTTTAAATTAAATTAAAATTAACCACCTGTACAGCACGAAGAAAATGTATTTAATATCCAAGAAGTCTTTGGAAAATGATTTAATTTAATAAGAAATGATCACTAAAATACATTCTTAAAAGCATTTCCTCCTAGCCACAGGTTGGTACCAGTAATATCAGTTATTTTTTACATAGCCCTCATATGTACCAATACTACAAAAACCTTCTTTTTTTTTTTTTTTTTTTTTTTTTTGGGGGGGGGGGGGAGTGGGGGGAGAGGTTTGTTTGTTGGGGTTTTTTGGTGTATTTGGTTTTGGGGGGTTTTGTTTTGGTTTTTTTTGTTGTTATTGTTATTGTTGTTTGGGTTTGGTTTTTGTTTTTATAGATCTATACTGCATGTCTGGAGAGGAAATAAAATAATTGTAGGCACAAACATGCCATGTAAAGTTAATAAAGGACCAAGACTTTTTGTTTCCAAAACTGTCAAATGCTAAATATGTATGTATGTCCTTTCAACTGAAGTCAAAGGCATACGTTATATTTCAGTTCACCTCCCTTCTTCCTTTACTTTATTCCACCTTGGAGAATAGTGCTAATAATAAACTGCAGTAAAAATTATGAAAGTTGCAATTATTCAGAAAGGCAACAAAGCTAGAAAATCTTTAAAAGTGTGCAATCATAAAAATTATTCTTTTCAATTGGAAAGAATGCTCTTAGGGCTGTTTATTTCCTACATTTGCTTCATAACATTACTGGTTTAATTACACCCTAAAGCTACCTCAGATATTATCATGGAAGTATTTAATGATGGTTATCAGATGATAATCTTCTTAATTATTCTGATACTGTTTTTTCCTTAAAATTCACCTTGGAGCAAAAACGTGGCTTGCCTACTGTTTAAATAAACTAGATACATTTTCCCAGGACAGTCAAAAAGAAAGGTCATTCAGGTTCAAAGAGTTTTCATTATTTTCATGGAAATGTGGTACTAACCCAGTCCTTCTGTTTCAGTAAACTCTGTAATAACCATTCAGTTCAGAAGAATTCTTGAAACCTCTTCATGTATCCCTCTCATGCACCAGGATCACCCAGTGATTTGACTGATAGACAATTCAGATGATGGACATGATTTTAGCTCTGAACTTGCTGGCACGACTCATAAGATATTTGAATTTATCATTCACAGCAATAACATCATCAGTAACACACCATAGGCTATGCCTCCTAAATCCTTAACGTGGACCTACAGACGTAGGTCTGAGAGAAATTTCCAGTGCTTCAGAGAAAAACAAAAAATACAGAATATGAACTAAGAATAGCTACTCTATTTTACTATTCTGCCAGATTTTAGTCTACTTCCAGCACTAAAAAATGCATATGAGCCAAAATTAATGCAAGATCAGTACAAGTAATTAGTTAATTCTGTGTCTTCCTGCTCATAAAGTTCCATATAATTTTTCTTAATTGCCACAGCATCACATTATTGATTCACTGCACTTTATTAACTTAACTGATCCACGTGAACTTTGGTGCAGTGAAAGGCTTTAACACAGTTTGTACTTTTAAGTGAAACTATTTGAATGATGACTTCTGTTCCCACCCATGCCTTTGTTCTGCTACAAAGATGGGATAGTTTTATTGCACTCTTATGTCTACCATGACCCCTGACTCAATGTAAGAATCCTCCTCAGCCAAAAAAGTTGTTCTTATATGTACTCCTTTACAACACAAGTTTCTTCCCACATGTGTGTGTGCTTGGCAGAGTTAAACAGCTTTCTCCACATTTTCATGTGCAGCAAATATTAATTTAATCTGTTGTCTGGAACTATTGTGTATATTTTCAGTACAGGCATCCTTCCCCTATGATTATCTGCCTTTTATATAGTTTTTCCCACACTATTTATGAAATCATTTTTTTCTATAATATTTTACCTGATGAAATATGAATTATATGCAATAACTGTAGGATGTCTTCCACGTGTGTTCTTGGGATCTGTTTCTATCACCGTTACGTCTCTTCCCTCAGCGATGGTTGTATATTCTTTCTCTTTGAATATACAAACTGAGCTACTCATCTATTCCCAGCTCATTGGCATCAGTCTTAATTTTCCAAAAGAAAATTAACTTGGATGTTACATCTTCCTTTGTGGCCACCTCATTATGTAGCAGCAACTTTAAAAGATCTAAGTCGAGGATTTCAAAATTGAAGTGTTCAGATGCTTTGTAAACAATGTGACATGGCCTTTGTCTGGCACAGATCCTCAGAAAAGGGTCTTTTAATCTAAGTCTCTTTTAATTCAGAGCAATCTATTTATACAATTCAAATATTTAAATCTCTGTACAAAAATTAGATCCTCACTTTTACTCTTTTTTGACTGCAATGGTTAGAAACTTAAAGCTATGCTTGTCTAATTTTTTAGACAATTTATTTATGAAAATATTTATGTAAAAGCTTTTGCCATGCTAGGTGGCTGGTGTCAAGAGCAAAATGTACTTCCTCCCTCCCACCTTGTATTTTAGTGAGAGTAATCTTCTGGGCCTGGAGGCTTTGTTATGCCTGAACTCTGAATTTTTCTAACAGCTGAAGGAAGAACAACAAGGAAAACAGTCAGGTTTTGACACTGCAAACTGGATATCCTTTCATTTAATTCTTCATAGCTCAGGCATCTAGGCCTGCAGACTTAGTGCATGCTCAGTACTTATACCTTGCATTTGAAATATTTTACATATGAACACAAGTATTTAGATCTACTAGTAAAAACTCTAATAGCTCCTCTTTGGAGGATTATTCTATAATTAATTGTTCAAACCTCTGTCCCACTGAAACTTATTGGGTCCTACAAAGCCTTACAATCACAACATGCTTAGAGGTCCTGCTGTGTCAGGTGCTGTCAAACAGCATGAGATAAACCCTGCTCTAATGGCTTTCTAAGACACTGGGCAGGGGGAAACAGAATCTGTTCATAATAGATAATCTAAAATCTAGGGATGAAAAAATGGCACAAGCCCATTACTTACAACGTGTAGCAATTTTTAAACTTTTAAATAAAAGGTTGAAAGTAAAAACAGTAACAAAAAAAAAAAAAACCCCAACAAAAAAAAAAAAAAACAACAGCAACAAATCAACAAATCAGGAAAGCTAGGATTACCACCAATGAAATCTTGCTTGAAGATGCGGTGACCAAAAGTTACTGTTCTTCCAATTGCTGTGACTTCACCTCTATCATACTTACTGGGGACATGAAATAACATATTTGTAGAAAAAAAAGTCTGTAGGATATATGGAACCCCATTCATATCTCACATTAAAAAAACCCTGAATTTTCAAGGTTTCTCCCCTGAATTACGTTATGGTCTATAACAAGCCATCCAAACAAGTAAAAATTTGTACATCCATGTATAACTGTAGTTAACATGAATTTTCTTTTAAATTATGAGCTTGTTTTATAAAACTGTACACAAATGGGCATTCCTGTATGCAACTTACAGTGTTATGGATATGCTTACATTTGGACTATATAGCCCCAGTTAGACTATAAAGGGCTATTTTCTTTATGTGTGGAAATAAAATGCAGTTTTACTTATAAAAAGGAAAGAACAGACCCAACACTTTGGGGAACTACTGATCTGTAACACCATTGGAAGCATTTCAAGATGTTTCTGTGTTCCAGCACTCTATGCCCCACATAGTTATTTTTGCTTTAAAGTAGCTTCTATTTTTATGGATACTTCATTATTCTTGCCTAAAAAATGTAGCTACCTTCCACGTCCACATACGTTTTTCTAAAGGAGGATTGTACAAGTATTGACACAAAATATGAAGTGTCTTTGAAGCTTAAAAAACAATTTTTAGGTTGATGATCATTAATAGGTTTTAACACTGTAATTAATTATCCTGTGCTAATAAACTGTGTAATCTGATTTGCAAATAGCATTACAGCATATCTTTTCTATGGAAATAGATTTGTGTATGGGGTTATAGTTTTAATTATGTCTAAAGCAGTCAATAAAACACACATATTTAGTCACCAGTTGAAGCAGCACTGTAATCCAGCCTTGATTCACAGTAAGTCTGAAAAGTTTGTATTATTTATAATTCAGGTGTAGAGGATTTTTGTACAAATCCATACAGTTTACTGGTTATTCTAATCTCTGTAGCTATTTCTATACTTTAGTACCCAAAATCTCATGAAGATGCTTACAAGTGAAATACCACATTATAATACGGTACACCAGCTTCTGCCCTATTGTATGGGAGACATTCTGGACAGCTCAAAGTGACACCATGTTCTGCTCTAGCAGAATGCTCTGCTTTTGGAGAGCAGCATTACTTGGCTTAGCCAGTAAAGCAGTTGGTAAAGTATTAGCAAGCAACAGTGAGAAATATACATGGCATGTTACAATATCATCTTTAAAATACCTTACTGACTACATCTATAAGAGGAAAAAAAGCCAAAATCGTCTTTAGGGATCCATAGCACTTCTCCAATACGTGACGCACAGAAGGACTGCAAAACCTTACATGCAAATAGTTTAGTGAGGTATGAAAATAGGACAGCTGGCTAAGGCACATTCTGTGTTTAGCCAGGATGTATTCCACTGGCCAATCAAGTAAATTTGTGCATGTGAACTAATGCGAGTAAATGTAGTTTTGCTGCAGATTTCACTATAATTTGTTTAATACTAGTGCATGAGACAAGCAGCTGCCATTAGGTTTTGAACACAATTTCTCAAATGCAACTTCTTTAAGATCATGTTTTAGGAAAAGAAAATCAATTTTCAAGTTGCAAACATTTCTTACAAAGAGCTCTGAATAACATCCATTCCAAAATGGAAGAAGTGATGTTGTCCATTGGACATTTTAAGTCTTCATAAATCGCAGTAAACAGGGACTGGTTCCTTGGCAGGAAGTGTAAGGGGAGTTGCATGTTTTCATTTTCACACAAGGAAATGTCACTTGCTGACTTCAAGATTTTGATGCAAACTCTTTGTTGAAAAGCAGTAATTACAAGCACATAAAGGGGACACAATTTTCCAAATGAGTTCTTTAACAAATAAGGTTCAACTAGTTCTCTAATTAATAATGAATGAACAGAGTGAAGTTTGTCAACAAAATGCTCTGCTTTAGTATGTGGCATTGCTGTGCATCCCCATGTCAAGAAAAGCCTTGAAAGCACACACGGTGTTTAATCAAGTTATACTACAACAGCCCAAAAGCAAGATGACCTGCAATTTCAGATAAACCCTATTTTTTAAATTAAACTATTTAAGATGAGGAATAAACCTCATCTGGCTTTCAGGTTAATACAGTATTTCTTGTGGAGTGCTGCAATGAATGACTATAAACTGTTCCAAAGGGATACGCCAGGGAGGAGAGGCGGTGGGATAATCCTGTGTTGTACAGTCTTTTAACTGTCTAGAGCTTCACAGTGATGAATGGGCTGAGTGTTTATGTGTAAGAATCAGGGGAAGGCCTACAAGATAGATATCATGGTGGGAGTCAGTTATAGACCACCCACCCAGGATGATGATAAGGATGTTGTGAGGTTATGCAGGGAGAAAATGAGAAGGGCCAAAGCCTAACTAGAAATTAATCTGAATACTGCCATAAAAGACAAAAAAATGTTTCTATAAATGCATTAGCAACAAAGCAAGGGCTACGGAGAATCTCAGTCCTTTATTAGATGCAGGGGAAACATGTTGACAAAGGGTGAGGAAAAGGTTGAGGTACTTAATGCCATCTTTGCCTCAGTCTTTAATAGTGAGATCAGTTGTTCTCCAGATACCAATACCACTGAGCTGGAAGACAGGGACAGGAGCAGAATGAAGCCCCCATAATCCAAGGGGAAATGGTCAGTGACGTGCTACACCACTTAGACACACACAAGTCTATGGGGCCACATAGGATCCACCCAAGGATAGTAAGGGAGGTGGCAGAGGACCTTGCCAGGCCACTCTCCATCGTTTATTAACAAACACAGCAAACCGGGGAGGTCCCAGCAGGGTGGGGGTTGGCCAATGTGACACCCACCTACAAGGAGGGCAGGAAGGAGGATCTGGGGCACTACAGGCCTGTCATCCCGACCTCAGTGTGCCGGGGAAGGTTATGGAGCAAATCATCTTAAGCACCATCACATGGCACGTGCAGGACAAGCAGGTGACTAGGTCTGGTCAGCACGGGTTTATGAAAGGCAGGTCCTGCTTGACTAATCTGCTCTCCTTCCATGACAAGGTGAAACCCTCCCAGTGGATGAGGGAAAGGCCATGGATGCCGTCTGTGTGGACCCTAGTAAAGCCTCTGACACCATGTCCCACAGCATCTCCTGGGGAACGCGGCTGCCCCGGGCCGGGCCGGGGGTGCCCTGCGCTGGGTGAGGGGCTGGGGGCGGCCGGGCGCAGGGGGCGGCGGTGGCCGGAGCCCCCTCCCGCTGGCGCCGGGCACAGGGGGTGTCCCCAGGGCTCCGTGCTGGGGCCGGCCCTGGGTAATGTCTGTGCCGACGGGCTGGGCGAGGGGACCGAGCGCCCCCCGGTCCGTGTGCGGGTGGCACCGGGCTGGGGGCAGTGCTGCCCTGCGGGGGGCAGGGGGCTCTGCAGGGGGGGCTGGGCAGGCCGGGCCCAGGGGCCGAGGCCCCCGGTAGGAGGCCCGAGGAGGCCGAGCGCCGGGCCCTGCCCCTGGGTCACAGCAGCCCCAGGCAGCGCTGCAGGCCTGGGCCAGGGGGCTGGGAAGGGCCGGGGGAAAAGGGCCTGGGGGGGCTGGGCAGCAGCCGGCTGGGCGTGAGCCCCCGGCGTGCCCAGGTGGCCAAGCAGCGCCCTGGCCGGTGTCAGCAGCTGGGCCCCTCACCACAAGGAGGACACTGAGGTGAGGTGCTGGAGCGTGCACCAAAAAAAGGCAACACAGCTGGTGAAGTGAGCAAGCCTTATGAGGAGCAGCTGAGAGAGCTGGGGTTGTTTAGGCTAGAGAAAAGGAGACTGAGGGGAAGAAGACCTTGCCATCCTTTACAGCTACCTGAAAGGAGGTTGCAGCAAGGTGGGTCTCAGTCTCTTCTCCCAGATAACAAGAGAGAGGATGAGAAGAAGTGGCATCAAGTTATGCCAGGGGAGGTTTAGATTGGACATTAGGATATTTCTTCACTGAAAGTGTTGTCAAGCGTTGGAACAGGCTGCCCAGGGACGTGGTTGAGTCACCGCCCCTGGAGGTGTTTAAAAGCCTTGTAGATGCGACAGTTAAGGACATGGTTTAGTGGGGGACTTGGCAGTCCTGGGTTAATGGCTGTACTGACTCCTAACAGTCTTTTCCAACTAAAATGTTTCTATGTTTTCTTCCTGACCTCAAACATTAGGGCTTTTTTGTCTGGGTTTCTCTATATACTTCTCATTATACCTTTCGGTACCTCCCCTTTTGCACTCAAGTCCAGACACTTTGCAACCTCACAATTAATTTTTGAGACTTAGGGAGATTGATAAATCTGTCCAAAACACATGAAAACTAAGCTACACAACACTATAAACTGTTTTAGGAAAACGGCAGCATGCACCCCCCATGCATCCAGATCTTGGGCTGCTTCTTGAGCTTTTGTGTGTCTTTGTTACCAGAGAGACTCCCACATTACACACAGTCATACTTCTATTTGAAAGGTTAATCCATACAGCATACAGAGGATGATGCTGAATTAAAACTTCTACTTTTTTTTAGCTACTGAAAAAGTGAGGGGAAACTTACCTTATTTCAGGGTAAATATAGGCATATAATTATAAAACTCAGGTATTCCGAAAACCTAATAACAGGATCAAGCAAAACAATCTTTAAGCCATCCTCCAACTGTGTTGAACTATTTTACATGCAATGTACTATATCATTTTCTAAGTAGCTGTATAGCTAGTAATAGCTAAAGTAAGTAATTGATATGATTTATTTAAACCTAGTCACAGAACAGTGACAGAATTCAGAAGGTAACTTTGAAATGTGTTTAATATCCAGCCACCAGATTATATTAATCTTTTCCCCATGCCTCAATTTCCAACCTTCTATCTGCAAAGCAGGGACATACTTGCTTCACTGAGTTACAGTGCAGATTTCCAGTTACAGAAGAGGTTTGTATCATCAACAACAATTTAAGCCCAAGCATTACAATTTCAGAACAGCATTTGAAAAAACTCTGCATATATATGTATATTATAAATGTTTATTTAAATTCTTTTACAAAGCTGAAGAACAAGCCCAGGAAGACAATGGAAGAAGCCTCAGTACTTTAATAACTTTATTAAATCCATATTTTTTAAAATATAGCCTGATGATAGCCAATAGTTCAAAAGTATCACTGCATGCCCCAGATTAAATTAACTTTGTGGCAAACCTGAGCCAAGTAATATTTAATTTTTCTTTTTTAGCCTACATGCCTTGACTTCCTCAAAATGCTGTGGAGGGCCAGAAAACTGTAGCGGTAGCATCAGCAGACCACAGCTCTCTTGACAGCTACTGTTGGCCATAACCACACAGCCATCTTTCTTACCCACATTTTGTTTTATTGATTTTTTTGTAAACAGTCATCTATTGAGACAAAGAGTAGCTTCTGTGGATTACAACAAAGGCCAAGATTTGACCACAGACCACAGCTATCATCACTTTGCCAGCATGCGCATGACATCTATAAGATGAGATGCTGATTTATTTCCTTGGAGTCAATCCACACGCTTTCATGTGTCTGTGACAGCTGAGCTAAACCTGAGGGTCTGGGTCAAGTATTATGGACGGGGAGTTTTATACTGATGTTGGCAGTGAGTTTCATTGTTTAATCAGTGTCAAATGTGACCATGAATACACCAATTAGCAGCATCGCTGCAAGTTGTTTTAAAAATAAGTTGAAATGGTTTCTTTTAACTAATACTCTCTCAGCTGAGCCAGGACAGGGCGGTTTGTTATCACATACATTCTTTAACAGGAGTTTCAAGTAGTCAAAATGCCCCACATGGCATAGCTGAAGAGATCCCAATGGGCAGTGGACAGAGCCATGCCACCTGCTACACTATAGTCTGCAATATCTCTTGAAGTGTGGAATTTCGTCATGTGAAAGTATCTTAGATAAGTTGACAACAAGTTGAGCCTTAAAGCACTCTTCCTAATTCAGAGCAGAACTTTGAAGTTACGGCTTTGCTGCTTCCCCTCCATACCCTTCCTGCTTTTAACATGATGTTGATTGCATGGGTTTATTTTAGCTGATTTTTCAGATTTTCAAATTTTAATGTTGTGGTCTTGTTAACAGCCCTTATTACATTGATTCAGAGTGCTCAAGAGATCTTGATTCATGTTGACCTAAGTGAGCTTTCCGGAGTTTTCAATAATCTAACCAGCTTTCTATTTTGTATTTTCAATTTTCTGTCAGCCTTCTCAGGTTTTGCAGCTTGTTGGTCAGTCCCATAATCCAAACACCTCTTGAAGCTGCTCTATTAAGCTGACAATGTATACATTTCAAAAAGGTTAAAATAATTTGAGTTTTACAAAAGCAGAGGAATCAGAATTTGCTTCCATTGCAAGTTCAACTACTAACTCATCCTTCCATCTAATGATTACACACCTCTTAACTGACATTGAATAAAACTACCCTGTTTAGAAATTCTGTGAGCAGTGACTTTTTAAATTTTATTTTCTCCCGTTACTTTTTTTTCTTTGGGAAGCATCACATTTAAACTAACCTGTAGTGTAAAATTATAATGAAAAGTGAAACACAGAATATTTATCATCTTTGGAAGATCATAAAAAGGCAACTAATGCATTAAAAACAAAACAAAAAAAAAAAAAAAAAAAAACACAAAAAAACAACCAACAACAAACTAAAAAAACCAACCACAATCACCATCAGCACTATACTTGTAAGAGAAGTACTTTCACATTCCTGGAGTTGATCAGGTCGTAAGACTATGCAAAATGTAATGAAACATTATGTATCCTCAGCACAGTTTCTGAAACATGTTGAAGACTTGGAGACCTAGAAAGCCATAAGGGAAAATTAGGTAGTACTGTTCTTGGACACAAGGGTTTTGGAAACTATGTATTCTTAAAACACTGGTAGGACAAGCCCATGGTGATGTTGCAGTTCTACAAGTAATGTTTCACAGAGAAAAATCCCTTCTTGATCCACAACCATTTTTGGGCTCCACACTAGACTAAATAATCAAGCACTGGATTCATTTTTGGTTGTAGGAAAAAACTTCGCTGATACCAGTACTACTTCTGGCCACATCTCAGTTTGCTTCAGTACTATTTTAACACTGTGAATGGTGTTTCTGCAGATCTTAAGTCGACTACAGTGAGGAGATTTCTTCTTTGGCATTTAGCATGAAAATGGGGGTAGAGAGGAAAGAGACACAGGAAAGCTTCACACAGCTTTCCTATAAATTAATTTGCTAAGAATCAGTTCACAATGGAAGGATTATGAAAAAGCTATACAAGAGCTCAGGATTTATAAAAAATGATCAGAAATAGTACTAGAATACAGAAAGATTTTCATTTGATTTAATGCCTTTGTACACTGTTTAGCTACTACAATTTTAAACATGTGACAAGCCAAATAAGATAACTGTTCACAGTTGGCTTCTAAAGAGTTCCAAGTCAGAAGTATTAATCTACAACTTTGAGAATTATTTTCTTCTTTTATCCTGAAATGGGAAGATGGTAAGGGCATAGGGGGTAAGACAATTCAGCTTCACCAATTTCAAACTAAAAAATAAATTCTAAAATGTTCTAAACCGTGCAAACACTGTAATGCCCAGTAGTATCCTTGTTGGTAGACCTGAGTATGCTTAAATCTGAGTATACTTAACAAAGCATACTCAAAATTAATTTTAGTATACTCAGATATTGTCAGCAGATTTGAGTACGCTAAAAGCTTGTTCTTTGCATTAAGTCTATGAACAAAATGCCATGTGTTGTGCACAACTCAGCTTAATAGGGAGGGACGGGGGACAGGAATGGGGGGTTGGGGGGGAAGCTTTTTCACATATTTTTGTACAGAACAGCAAGTGATACCAACCATCTAATTGATCATCAGCTGTTAAAAAAGTTAACACTGATTTACTTCCATATTTAACCTTTGGAAAAAATGCTCTCTGACAAGTCTGTATGGAGATAATACAGTATACCTAAACATCCAACTGTAGCTGAGCCTAAGAAAGTGTCAAAGAAGTAAAATAGCAGAAATTAATTATTCTTACCAGGGAGAAATATGTTTATGTTTTTTATACCTTCATCCTTGTGCAAATTTTTGTCTCCATAACATGCAATATTTCTATGGATGTATAAAACTACTCTTTTCCTCTAGCCGTGTCCTTCCTTTGTGAAACTGGAGTCTCCTACTTCCTCTCTTTTCCAAGGAGAATTTTAAGCCATTTATTTTACTTTGACTCTTTCAGTTTATCACTCCTAACTGTCAGAAATTTCTTGAAGCACATTCACCTGAAACATACTGGTGCTTCTATATGGCTGCAGGCCTAGGCTTTAATTAACCACACAGCAAGCATTAAGCAGCTAAGCAGCCACAACAGTATACTTACTGTAAACCATATCCAGTTGTATTTATAGCACAAAACCACTTCAGTACCTTTGCTGTGGAAGCAAAATAGTTTCTCCAACATTAATACATGAAAAAACTACCAAAACCTATACTATCACTTGCTCACCTAGGAGAGCTATTTTAATGCAAAGACGTTAATTCAAATAAAAGCCTGCATGGTTACCAGTAGGTGCAGGGCTCTTTCTACCTTTTAAGGTGGGAGGCAAGATCCCTCAGGTGCATCCGATACATCATAGCCTTTGTTGTGTACAGATACAGATTTGAAGTTATTCTGAAATTATTAATTAACACTTTTAGAGGTCTCATCTTTCAAGTGTTAGAAGTGGACAAGCTGCTCAGCCAGGGCAGACTCCTCACTATTCCTTACCAATTTTAATATATTAATTGGATTCCATTAATGACATCCTCTGAACTGTGAAACTGCTGTCTATTCCCCATGACCCTACATTGTCCTGTTTTAAATCCATTAAATTAAATTATGTGATACAAAGGTTAATAAATCATGCATACCCAGCAGCAGAAAATCAGACTTATAAACAGAATATTGATCTTCAAGGACTGTGCTACTACTTGAAACTATGATGGAATTACCCACAGGTATGTTTCATGAGCAGTAGTGATATAATTAACGGTAATAAACTCTGGCCTTCGTAGTTAATTAGACCAGCTATGAAGAACATTTCACAAAAGTGATTCCAGAAGCTCATGCACTATTTTAAAAACAGCAAGTCATTCCCTTTTTCACATGGATACAGTTTGGAAATATCAGCCATTAACTAAAGCAAGTTGAATGATAAGCCATCAGACAATAGTTACTCTTAATAATCGAGTGCAGTAAAGCTGACATCATTAAAATTAACATACTAAAATGGTTCTATAATACCAGTGTAGTAATATTTTACATTTCCTTTTCAAAATGCAGTAGTACTACTCCATCTTTGACATACTATCATTGCTGCCATAAAACTCTTCCATTACAACCCTCGAATTTACCTGACCGAAGCTCTCAAAATCCTTCTATAAGCCACACTGCAAATTGCAATGAAATTTGCAGCTTTATTTCTTTAGAAACCATGAATGTGACTATCTCCTTTAAATAATTGAAAACATTGGTTTATAAAATCATCTAACATGGTCAAGATAACACAAGTAGGCTGTATAGCTAACATTAGTAAAGTGTGTAATCTGAACTTATATTTTTATACATGTGTATACATATACATATGTATAAGTTATGTTATTCAAGACTACAGATTTTGGGGTATATTAAACTATCAGTCACACACTCTAAATTCCTTTTCTTTTTATAGCCTGCATTAGGCAAGTGGAAAGACATTGATGCTGCAGAAGCCAGTACGGTCTCTTATAGTACTCTCCATTGCAGCAAAGTGCAACATGCATTTGCAAACATATATAAACTTAACAACACTATGAAAATAACTCCAATTCAGACATGTATTTTAAGACTGCAGTTAAATCAGTGTCCTATCAAAGAAAAGACAAAGATATTCAGATAGGACTGCTCTCCATTTTTGACTTTCCAGGTTTTACTTAATTCTTGGAACCTTGTACTATAGCTCGCTATTTTTAATGTTTTACTCTTGCAAGAGAAGGGTTTTAATTTCCATCCATTACAAGGAATTTTATCACTAAAGAAATCTTAATCAAAACAGTGTTCTCAATCCGCCTAAAAATAATAAAATTTTTAATGATTTGGCACTTCTGGAATTGGTTAAGCCAGTATAGAACTATCTCTTATGGACTTTAATGGAGTTTCAGAATGGGATTAATGATGTGAGATGTATCATCTGTACTGATAGTAACAGGTGTCTATAGGAATATTAAAACAGGATCATGAGCGCTCAACCAAGTTCAGTTCCACAGAGAGTTTTAAGCCTCATTTTTAATGCTTCATCTATCTCTTCTGCAGTCAGATTTGTAGACAACTGGAAAAGTCTAAGCTTCACAAAAACCAGGTCTTCAACGTGCAGATGGAAAAAAGTTCAGATAGCTGAACTTTTAATATGTAGAGGAATGTGATTATCTGAAGGCTTCCACAGGAAAGATAAACCTCATTGAAAAGGTGTGTAATTGAGGAAATCTGAAAACGTTTAGAAATAGTATAATCCTAGGAAGCCCAGTATTTGAATGATTTTAACTACTACTAAAGCGGGGGGGGGGGGGGGGGGGGGGGGGCATGAGTGTATTACATGATCTGTAGCAGATGCAGTAACATCCAAAATACAAGAAGAAAGCAAATTAAATCATGCATGCAAAGAGTCCAGGCTGCATAGAAACAAAACCACTGGAATAATACCTGTAACAGAATTTAAGGAGAAGGTGAATTCCTCCATGAGTCTTGCTTAGGCAGCTCTAGACTAAGAGGACCAGTGCAAGGACTGACATGCCCCAACCTAAAGAATGAAACACATAGGTTTCTTTAAGCTTCAGTTCTACCAGCCTGGAAGCAAGCAGAGCTCCCAGGGCAAGTGCTGAGGTGCTTGAACTTGCACAGCAACCTTCAGGCAATTCCATTAATACGGAAAAATTAGTAATTTTTTTTTGTTGCTTTTGTTAAAGTCTTTTTGTCAGAGCTGTCTTCCAGGGAGCCAGGGACCCAGCAGAGAGCCTGTGTTAGCCTGTGGACATTCAAAGCTACCTACTGTACTTTCGGAAGAGTCTTCTCACTGAACTGTAGTCAGTAAGTTTTTCATGGACCTGGACTACTATGCAGCCAAGAGGAAAACAACTAACTGGTTAAAAATACTTAAGTCAGAAGATGTGGGCATGGGTCAGGCTCCCTGCTCCCCATGTTATCAGCTTTCTTTTTTATTCACAAACTACTGGAGAAGGCACACATAGTCACAGGAATAAAAGACTCCTCTGAATCTTTTCTTACCTGCCAGGCCTTAAATACTTGGCTGGAGTCACATAAAATGTTCATAGTATGTGGAACAAAAAAAAAAAAAAAAAAAAAAAAAAAAAGGTTACATTTTTATACACAGTGGCCCAGTTATGTCAGAGGAGAGAAGAATTATTTCATCAGCACAGTTTTGCCTAGGGGTAGGAAAGACAGGATTAAAAGTTTCTTTTTCCTTCCCTACCTTACACTCCAAAGGCTGAGGACCTGGGTCAAGGCTTGCAAACCAAGGTTAGAAAACACAAGTTGGCCATGAAATGGTTAGCAGACTGACAAAGGAGGTGGTAGATAAACAGAAGATTTTGTGACTGTGATTTTTAATTGAGGTATTTAAAATTTTCCTATGTCCAACGTTATAAACTTAAGAACTATATTGGCTCTAACCCTAAATGCTTTTTTCCTATATTTCACTAATAATATAAAGAACCTATCCTTTGAAGAAGGACTAGTAACTGCAAAACTGTGAAAGCCAGAAAAAGAGAGGAACTCTAATTCTGTGTCACAAAAGGTTGCCAGCCACCATAACTGAGGGGCAGAGTTGACAACATTAATAGAATAAATGAGAT
Source organism: Falco peregrinus (assembly GCF_023634155.1). NCBI lineage: Eukaryota > Metazoa > Chordata > Aves > Falconiformes > Falconidae > Falco > Falco peregrinus. The sequence goes on along the minus strand of NC_073739.1, from coordinate 3,319,477 downwards.
CAATGGGACAATACTGGCTTCCATATGTAAGCCAGAAACTTGGGAAAGAAAGCATGCACCTATTATCATTTCACTTACTGCATAATTAACCAGTTTTCATACCTGTTTGGAAGGTTAGATTAAGAGCAAGGCCTACAGCTTCCTTCTGGCTTCAAATGACACAAAATTCTCCCTGGCAGAAACTCAGGTTACTTCTGAGACAACCATCTAGGTAGCATTACTTTTTGCATAAAAGCAAACTTTCTCCTAAATTAAAGTTTAGAATGTAATCTCTGCAGTCAAATGATGTTTCATTAGTGAAATTACAAGTTACAGTTAGTGTTCCTCAACAGAAGCTGTATAGTGCAGTGGGTTCAGCTCTTTGCTTGACTCTTCCTCAGCTGAGGAAACAGCCTTAGCCTTAGTAATTCATGCACAATCAATTACACATGTGCAGTTGTTTTGCATGCCTGAAGAAGTTGCACTGTCTGAGTCAGTAACATAAAGCATTAAACCTTGTTGCTAGAGAAAAATCTTGCTCTTCTTTAGCAGTTCTTAACAAGTAGGTGTTTAAACCTTCAAAACAGCAGGTTATTAACAGCACAATTATGCAATAGTTTGTTGTGTTATAATCCTGGCCGGCAACCCAGCCCCACGCAGCCAGTCGCTCACTCCCTCCTCACCCAGAGGGATGGGGAGCAGAATCAGAAAGGAATGTAAAACTCCAGGGTTGAGATAAGAACAATTTCACAGGTAAAGCAAAAGCCGCGCACGCAAGCCAAGCCAAGCAGGGAATTCCTTCCCCACTCCCCACGGGCAGGCAGGCTCAGCCATCCCAGGGCAGCCGGGGCTCCATCACGTAACGGGTACTCGGGAAGACAAACGCCATAATGCCAAATGTCCCCCCTTCCTTCTCCTTCCCCCAGGGTATATACTCAGCATGACGTCCCACGGTATGGAATCCCTCTCCGGCTGGCTTGGGTCACCTGTCCTGGCTGTGTCCCCTCCCCATGTCCCGTGCCCCCCCAGCCCGCTGGCTGGCAGGGCCCAAGGAACTGGGAAGTCCTTGATTTAGTAGAAACATCACCCAGCAACAACTAAAACCATCAATATCCTATCAACATTGTTCTTATCACACCAAATCCAAAACAGCACTGTACAAGCTACTAAGAAAAAAATGAACCCTGTCCCAGCTAAACCAGGACATTTATATGCATTTAATACATATCAAAACTCATGCAAAGAAACTGAATCTCATGTTTAAATAATTTTCAAAATCATTGCAAAAAGTACAGTCATGCAAGAAAAAAGTTAGAAAAATACTGAAAAGTTAACAGTTATACAAGTATCACTGAAGAGAAGGATTTAAAAAACTTTCTAATCTGCTGTAAACCTGCATTTCCTAGGTAATCCTGTAGAAAAATCTGAAAATATTGATGTCTAATGAGTCAATGAGAATAGGGTACTCTATAACGCTATATTCAGCCACATTTGCCACTTTTTAATTCTATTGTACATTTTTTTCAGAAACACTGTTGTTACCTAACTAAAGGAAACTTGAAATAAATAGGACAAGCACAAAAATAACCTAAACCCCCATGATCCACATCTTTCAAAGTGTATTAGAGCCAATGTGCTAAAATTTCTCAGACTCATAATTAACCTTTGAGGCTAAGCTTTTCTTCGTGTAACTTACTTTCAGAAACAATAATTAACAATTTTATTATTTGTGGAAGCTGGTTCCCTAAATACTATAAAATAGAGTTTAAGCCTATACTGCATAAAATCTACACTTAAATCAAATAGGAACAGATTGCCTTTATCCCACAAACCCAGCAGTCAGGACATCTTTAGCCAGAAACCTTCCAGGTGAAGTTGCCTTCTGCCAGCTGCACAAGGCAGTATGAGCTGGAACTAGAGGAGAAGTTGTTTGGACAATAAAGTCCAGATAATTTTGTAGTCAGAGGTAAGTCTAACACTCAAATTGATTGATTTCAAGGCTAAGTTCACCACTAGCATTGCCAGTTTCCACATCAAGTGGATCTACACAGCCAGTACAGGAGTGAACAGATCCCGATACTCAACATCTTGGCCTAACACTAATGCCATTGATACTCTGGCCTCTACTGTTTCAAGGCAAACACAAAGTAAAAAAAGAACTTTAAAAAGAGTTCAGCCTCCTCAAGCCATACAGAAAAAACAGCCAGAGAACCCAGAGGTCTGTTTCTTTCTCGATCTGGATTCGTATTTTCTAACCAATAGCAGAAATGGCACATAGCAATGGAATTGGTTTCTAGATTTTGCAGAAAAAAAAAAAAAAGTACTGATGAAAAATACTGTTGAAAAGAAAGGTCTGATTCTATTAAAGACTGATTGAAAGATAATAAGTAGAAAACTCAGTGTCAGACCTTTACTCTCTGCCTGCTATTGCTACATAAGCCCTCCTGGCAAAAGGGGCACACCACCTGCAAGTCATGAGTAAGTAGAAAAGAGGTGCTGTCTGTATTAATACAAGCACGAACAGCATCAGGAGGAACAGTCTTTCATGCCACCACTTTAGAGGTAGGACCACATGCAAAAATGTCAGGTTGGAGGATTTGTGACACATTTATTCAAAGTCTGAAACATTGTTTCAGCATTAGTGCCACTTGGGGCACATACATCTATATAAATGAGTATTTTCACTTTCCTTTTGCCTTAGAATCAACTCTAAACACAATAAATAACACAGTATAAACTATCCTGACAAATTTTATAGTCAAAATTTAAATTCCAGGGCAACAGATCCTGGACTTCACTTCCCTTCCCAGCAAAGAGAAAAAAAAAAAAAAATTCCATTAGAATTTAGACCATTTAAAGTCTGGGGTATTGAAGTGGAAATTGACCCTGCCCCTGCAAACATTAATGGCTTCCCTCTACTGAGTATTATAACTCAGTATAGTCTATTTTTACAAGCAGTTGCTGACAGAACATAACATTTACAAAGAGATGGGCTACACTATACTAAAAGGGGTCAGCATCTGACCTTTGTCATAATACTATAGTTTTGGAGAATCAATATTTTTCATTTTGTTATACATGAAGGCAAATGTCTTGCCATTCACCCAGAGACAGTGTTTAGAACCACTATTTAATTTGCTTCTTTGAAGGACATATCTTAACATTCAAATATTTACAGGATTTATCCTTGTTTAATAACCTAAAAAATATTGTGCAAGAAACTTTGTTTTCATGTTCAGTAGGTGGCTTTCCTTTAGTTAAAGGAAAAGTTGATGTTTTGAAGCAACTTCTACAGCCATTACATTATCAGATCTGGAATTCAATTCTTCTTGCATTATTTATGAAGTTACAAGGTATCGATTAAAGTCCAGTGGCTCTGGGGATCTGTCCACGTCATGTATTAATGACATCTTTGGGAAAATACATTTCAAATGCAATATCTAATAGGATGATAAACACCCTTTGTAATGAATTTTGTTACATGTCTCAGAGAAGTATCAGCTCAGAAGAGATGTCATATACAGATCCTGCAGTTAGGACACATCCTGTGAGACTCCTGAATATGTAGTTCTTCATTCAGCATGATACTTGCTCTCAAATGCTTTGCACAAAAATACATTCAGGACTAGTATACCTAACATTCAGTTTTCAGTAAATTTTTTTAAGAAAGTGGTATGTATGATTCCCTGGATACTCTGGAGAAACAAATGCATACACCCTCCAGAGCAGTTTATCCCACCTATTTAGGGCACTAACCTCCAGATCAATCACCCTGCCAGCTTTTTGTTGATTGTGTAGGTATCTCAGACATTATGTCTAAAGCTAGGGCAATGGGACAGTACCTAAGGGTCAAACAATCAAAGACTTTTTGGTGCCTGGGACAGAGGTACGATATACTTGACAGACTTCACTTCTTGTGAAGGCTGAAGGAGAAACTCCCACCCATCTCACTGTACAAGGAGAGTTAGCAAAAGTAGGACTAAAACAGAATGGAAGAATTTACTGGCAAAGTTCCAGCAGCAAATTAAGAGAGACCTTAAGGAAAGAAATGAGCTGCTTAAATCAGTTCACATAAAATGCAAAGCCAAAATGAATTGGCAGGATTCTACAGATTTTATGTCTCACTGTGAAAATGGCTCTTCTTATACAGTGGACACATACATTGCCTATTGCAATACTTTCTGCCCTTCCTTCGAATCTGCACTTCTCCTTTCAACCATGATAAGGGTTTGGAAATGGGTGAAGGTTAACGTTTCAGGAAAGAGCAGATTCATCTTGGAATTCTGTGAGTTTTTTTCATTTTTAGTGCTGGATTCAAGCCTGAACTTTCATACTGATCTGGGTTTGATGAATGCCAGCTATTTTTACAGATGGTCAGAATTCTTTCCTCCATTTTTGCTTCTAGAAGTGTAGAATAAGTGACAAGTTACCACAGTACACACTAGAAAATCAGCATACTCCCTCAGAAACTCATGACTATCGAGGTAAGTAGTGATACATTCTATGAGTTCCTTAAAAGATCAATAAAGCAGGAATTAAGATTTGCCTTTATGGTTCTCTCACAGTTCTGTTAGCTTAACATTTCTTTTTTCAGTTTACTTTGTGCCAAGTATCAGTCTCCTTAATACTGCAGCATTAGAGCTTGGCAGGGCTAATTTGGAGCCATCTCTAGAATAACAGCTTTGTTCCCAGTTTATGAAAGGATTTTATTAAATGTGCCAAGGCTACTAATATAAGGCTTAACACAGCAGTGAGATTTCTTATGCCAAGATGTGTACTACAGTATTCAGATAAATTTTAGCTAAACATTGGAATTGTTTATTAGGAAAACTGCATTTCTTTGGCTCAAGCCCAGTTACATAAGAAGACAGTTTCAAGCATACATCAGTTTGATTTTTACTCTTCTGTTAAGTCTTAGCTTATAGCATTTATAACTAGTCAGAAATAGTGTTACAAATGTTTGAGAAACATCATAACAAAAACCTTTATTCATTTCAGCAACTTTCTTGCTTTTGCAATCATCCTGCCCTATGATTGTTGCACATTTCATTAGCAGTGCTAATAGGCAAGTAGGGATCCTTTTAAAGAGGCCTGTTAGATCAGTCTGAGTGAAATACATTACCAGTGTCCTTCTCTAATGCAGAAATTCACTTTTTCTACCCAACTGTGCTGTTAAAACACTGAAAACTAGAATACTCAGGAGATACCCAGGCATTGAGTATTTGGGGGCAGGAAACAGAGGAGGAAAATAACCCTGTTAACTATGCTTTATTTTGCTGGAAGTATTTGGTACCAGAGTTATAAGCACTACCTGCAAGTGTTCACACCCAGATCCTCCAAAAATGTGTGCTTCTGAAGTACGTAGAGAGCCCCAGCAAACATTCTCTTATTCTGAAAGCCTTGACTGATTGCAAGGTATCTACCACATCTTCCACCATCTTCTTTTTTAAGGATGGGGGGAGGGGTAATTAAGGCTCTGGATCCATCAACTCTAGTACCTAAGTCTGACATCACTTAGCCCTTGTTCAAGGCAAGAGTACAAAGACAAGAACCTTAATGTATGTATCTTACCATGTTTATCATCTGCAGCTCAGAAGGTCCCATAGAGTCCTTCCACTACAGCAGCTCAAAATTAGTCTTACCATGAATCACTAATTGGAGATGCAATAACCATGCCCAAACTCTTACACAACAGCAGAACAGTTACCCTCACTTTGCCACATCTGGGGCAGGAAAACAGAGGGCTGGTAGCTCTAATGTACCACTCTCACCAACTGCAGTTCTAAATCACAGCAACTAGATCACAAGTTATTAAAAAAAAAAAACAAACAAACAAACAAAAAACCAACTTAACTTATTCATCACTTGCAAAATTTTCATAAGAAAATAAATATTATATTCATATTTACCTTTTGGATTATAGATTTTTTACCGTGTCAGATTCTGGGACTTTCCCCAGTGATACTTTCACTTACAACACAGTCGGAAACTCCTTCTTACTGTCTTATCTCCTCTAGCATATAAAATCCACTCCAGCACAACTTCCTTTCTGAATCCACAGGTCTCTAGTGGCACTGCAAGTAATTGTTTTCTCATCTGGTATCCAATGGAGAGGTGAAGCATGGTTTGCCAGCAGCCTTTCAAGAGTATGAGAGCACTTTCTGAGGTCTGCTGAGGACAGTGATGATGGGGACACAACGGAGCATCCAAGATGACTGACTGAGACTGGAACTACATCAGGGTCAAAACAGTATTGTTCAGTATCACATTCATTGAGACTTGCAACATGAAATGGCATAGGAATACTGTCCAACTTTAAAGTAGATTTCTTCTGTTCTTCTCTTCAGCAACCCAGCTTATTTGTAGCACAGAAATAGCTTTGCATATGCAGCACCATGTGGTTAGCTTGAAGAAAATAATCTCAGAAGTGTGAGAATGGAAAAAAACAGAGTGTGTAACCATCACATTTGTTACTAAATGCATGTTCCTTCCAAATAACAACACTGAATTTGATTAGATAAATAGCATTCAGAGCAAGATGCAAAATGTGTAAGAAACTCGGTTAAGGTAAGTAAAACTAGAAATTTGCAAATCAGGACTAACCTTCATTATTCAGTCTTTTTAATTGCTTCACAAGAAAAAGAAGTACATGAAGAAGTTAATATGCAATAAAAACTCAAGCACTACTGTATGCCATTTCCAAAGATGAGCAGAGGGAAAGGAAACATCCCAGCAAAATATTCAGGTTTATCCCATTGACATTCTGAAAACCTTTGAATAAATTAATGCTTATTCGCATAGAACATCACAGTATCAAAAATACACAGGTTTAAACTGAAGTGTATCTGAGGAACTGATATCTTTTAAAGAATCCATACATTTCCATCATTTAGTCAATGGAAGCATTGGAGACTGTCATTCAGGTGAGTCAAATAAGTTATTTAGGCGGCATTAAGATTTTAGACCTTTATAGAAGACATAGTGCAAGGGTCTCAAGACCTGCCTTGCCCTAAGCTGCCTTAAGACTGTGATGTCACTCAATTACAAGAAAATTCTTTATCACCTAACTTGGTTTAGCTTAGGATCTGTGAATACCACATGAGGTAAACTTCAGTATGTACTGCTGAACAGAAAGTTTTTTGTAGTAACTGAGATTTGAGGGCAATATTGAGGCACTTTCAGACTTTAGCTAGGATCACACATACCTGTATATGCAGACACACACACAGACACACTGAGACACAGACCCACAGACACAGATACACACATGACTTCACAGTCTTCCTGTTGAAAGATGCTGGTTACTCATCATGGCTTCTCCACTCCCAGTCTTCTTGAGAAAGGCTGGAACTGTTGTTCCCAGGGCCCAGAAGAATCCTAAGAAGGATGAGCACCACATGAGGGAAACTGAAGTAGATAGTGAGAAATCTGCTTGCAACAAATTATATTATTAATGAGACTCTCCTGTAATAACTACATAATTTGGACTTTGATTTGATTTAAAATATTTGACTAAGAAACTCACATGAAGTCCGTTGTGAAAGGTGCATTTTTTAACCCACAAAAAGATTTGAAGTGTCTTCTTGACACTTCAGTCATCTTGAGCTATCCTGTTCTTTTTCAGGATTACAATTTCCACTGTTAAAGTACTTGCAGAGACTGACTCTCCTCAAGGTTCCTCCTTGTGCCTAAGTCAGTGTGTTTTATTATTGTGAAGAGGCTTTTCACTTCAGGAGGAGTCTCAAGCCAGTTGCCTCAGTACTTTTAAGGTAAGAGAGCAGGACATTTGAACTGCCTCTTGCTGTAACTCTATGTAAGTACAGACGCATGTTTAGCAGACAGGACACGTTATGTTTGCTCTGTATGATCTAAAAGCAAATTATTATTCTCTGGCTACTTTCTACATTACCTTGAAAAAACTTATTAACACTTGCACTATAAAAAGTTAAAAAGTCTTCAGACCTGGTACAGACACATCTGTATGTGTGACATACATTAAGACACAATCTTAATGTGTGAAAGGTGAAACTAAGTATTGGCCTCCTCCACTTCTAGTCTAATTAAGTAGAAAATTTCAAAGTAAACAAGCCAAAACTTTATGTCATCAGAAACAATAACTTTTCCATTTTCAAACTTGCACACAAACCCTTCTGTAACTGTACTTCTATTTTTGGTTGATAACACCTGGTTTCTCTGAGGCCTAGGAGTGTTCCTCACTTGAAAGGAGAAAATGCCACTATATATCAGATAAACCCTTGGATAAAATAACTAGTCAAGTTCGTCACGTCAATACAAAACCTTCAAGCTTTAAAGTAATACAGAAATCTGCAACTTTTCTATTTGTCATGCTTATTCTTCTGTTTCACATATGTAACTGACTAAAAAGTAGTATTTCTCACTAGACATGAATGAATCAGCATGTATTTATTTTAATAGCAAGAAGAAACCTCATAATTAGCAACAAACATACCCTATATTTGTGCAAGGGTATTCCACGCTGCTGTCCCGGCCGCCCCGCGGTGCCCGGCGCTGCCGGCCGCCGGCGCCCCCCGCGCGGTGCCGGGCAGAGCCCCTGTAACCCCCGGCTGGTGGGGCGAGGCCCGGGCAGGGAGAGCGCTCGGCAGTTCCCTCCCGGCACAGCGGGCTCCGCCGGGGGAAGCCGGGGGCCTTTGGGGCCGGCCACAGCAGGGCAGGGCGGGGAGAGATCCCCCCGGCCCTGACACACACCGTGTGCTGCCCTGCCCCGCGGGGCCCTCCCCGGGCGGGGGGCACGGCCTGCCCGGCCCTGGGCTGCCCGCGGGCTGCCCTGCCCGGCCCTGCCCGGCCCTGCCCTGCCCTGCCGGGGGGGCTCTGCTCCGGGCCGGTCCCCCCCGGCCTCCCCCTGCCCGGCCCTGCCCTGCCCTGCCCTGCCGGGGGGGCTCTGCTCCGGGCCGGTCCCCCCCGGCCTCCCCCTGCCCGGCCCTGCCCTGCCCTGCCCTGCCGGGGGGGCTCTGCTCCGGGCCGGTCCCCCCCGGCCTCCCCCTGCCCGGCCCGGGGGCTGCAGGGCCGCTGCTCTCAGGCAGGCTCTCTGCTCTCTCCCGCAGCTCCGTGGGCCATTTCCCCCCCTCCTCAGCCGCGCTGCCCCCCAGGGGCTCCCGCCGGGGCTGCTGGGCCGGGCCGTGGCCAGCGCCGGGCCCGTCTGGCAGCCGGCGGCCACGGGCTCCACCGGGCACGGGGGCAGCGCCCGCGGCGGGGCCCGGCAGCCCCCTCCCCACGACTAAGCCATTGCCATGCAAACCCAATATCCACACTTTTCGTAACAGTTGAATCCCTGGAGCATTCTGTATGCAAATGCTTTTTTTGTATTCATTAAACTCATGCATACATTTGAAGTGATCCTAATAGGAATAGCTAAAAGTTATTTTTTTATCTCTGTTTTCTGGAGCTATACATCACATCGGATATCTGAATGAGATTATGAACGGAAGGTCATTGATTTTGTTGATGTGTTAATTTTTTTGTTCTCCTCATTCAACTTGTCATCTCACTGTGGATCATATGGTTTCAGAAGGGCCTGTTAACACCTTTTTTGTAGACACTACTGGAGTTCTGGGAGTACTTTTTCCTTGCCACCTTTGCTTCACCAGAGTATGCAGAGTTCTCCAGAAAACTCTAATCTTGAAACATGTTAAAGTAATGCATTTGCTGCCTCTGTGGTTAATGCAGACCAGATTGAAAGTCTCGACACATTTTATATACAATCAGAAAACTGGGCATAAGCCTGTGGTATTTAATTTTGCAGCAGTCTTTGATTTCTGAGTTAACCTAAAAGGTTTAGGAACCTGTGGAATATTACAAAGCTGCTAATTTTTTTACTTTTTACCTTACACATTATCCTTAAAAGGCAAGGAGAAGACAGACCTAAAAATGTTCATGATATTGTAATGAGACAACTGTCTGCTGAAGTAATGGGAAAGATACAAGGAAAATTATTGTATATACATTTGCCCACACCTACAGCTTTCCCAATGGCAGATTATTATTATTGTTGAGAAAAAATATAAGTAGGATTAAATTAATTCTGCCAGTTCTCTTTCCTCATTTTCATTTATTCAGTGTTCTTTTTACACACTTTGTTTGTCTGTAATAATTAGGAACGATCTATTATGTACCTTTTCTGTTTATCTCTGGCAAATTACCTTGTATCAGCAGTGATACGGAAATACAAATGAGCAGTATAAATCTTCTTGAAAATAATTCAGCATAGATGCATAAGAGCCCTGTTTATGTGAATATGAAACAAATGAGAAATATAAAGCCTGGGAGAAAAAAAATAACCAGAGTGAAGCTTTATGTATGTGATTTCTTAAGCGATACAAGAACACTCAGAGGCTTGGAAGTCAACAATAAGTTAATATCTGATGAGCTTCTGAAGTCTTAAGATTATAAACCACACTTTTTCACTTTAGCAAAGCCACTGAATTTTCTGACTAATAGTAAAAAAAAATCACAAAGGAAAGCAAATAAACCAGTATAAACTTACCTTTTATGATCTATGCTGTCCAAAGACAATGGTTCTGACATGAACAGTCTTAAGACAGAGAACGTTGTTTTCCAATTGCATCAAAGCACTTCAGATCAATCTCATGATGGTACCTCAAATAAGAAAACAGTTTTGGTTACTTGTAAGAAGGAGTTGCATCTTTTTTACTTACAGAGGCGTAGATTTAATGGCCATTAGTGTAGAATTTTGGGTTGGGGGGTGTGTGTGTGTGTGTTTAATCTGCATGTATACACAGAAACAAAGCCATTGCTAGCAGCAAGTCACCCCTCCGCCATCAAGTCTAAGAAGTAACTGTAAGCAAAGTTTCCTAGAGATGTTGGCACAAAGTGTTGCAATTTTGCAGATCAGAAAACAGCTTAAGCGAGTGCACCAAGATACAATGACACAGTGAAGAAGATCAAGGCACAGAAGGAATTTTGGTTTTAAGTCCTCTTATTTCAAGCTGTACCATCAAGCAAACTGTTTAAGAGTTGTCTTTTTATAGTCAGTAGAGTACTTGAGAAGAAAGCTATCAAATTAAACTAGCTTAGGTTTGTCCTGTGAAAAATACAAGAAGAGGAACCTTCCTTCACAACAGGAAGATCATATAAAAAGCATATGATAACGATGTCTGTGAGGCTGGATTCGTGGAGGTACCACAGATAGCCTGCTACAGGATATCACTGGGTTGCACTATTTCTATGTGCTGTTCCTTGCAAATATGTTTATTGTTGTGTGGTATGACCTATGCCAGGACCCTGAACTATGCCAGGACTAGTACATCCTACATGGGGCCTTTACCCTCCGTGTACTTGCTGGTCACGGGCCCAGGATTAGCACTGAAGCTTAGTGCCAGGGCTTCAGACCCTGCCTGAGCTACAGTTCAGAAGTGCAAGTCTCTAGCTCATGGCTGTGCCTGGCCATGGGTCCCCATGGGTCCAGGCATCCACCTGCAGGCTAGTGATTACTCATGGGATGGTGATTGTTTGCTGTGTCACACTCTGGAAACTCAAGATTTTACTGTTGTTAGTTACACAGTCCACCTTTTTGTGAAGGTCATAAGCCTTTAGCAGACTGGGACTTGCCCTTTTGTCACAGTTGCCATGATTCATGGTTTGGCTTATTTGTTTAAAAAACATTACAAGGACTTTCAGGAAAGCATCATGTTCCTACTGGAACATTTGAGCTGGTCTCATGTTTTGCTCTTTAGCAGTTTATGGCTCAAATATGAAGCAGGGGCTAATAGCAGCATATGCACTCCTGTCTTGATTATTCAACAAATGTGATTTCAGGTCTTAAAACACTCAAAAATGCTCATTGTTTCATAGCAATGTGTAGTTTGTTATGGTTGCATTTCACTGGAAAAAAATATCTACATCCAAAGGTAAAGTGTTCTTTCCTGCAACTGTATGGATGAACTTTCTTTCCTTCCAGAGCAAGAAGACCTAAGGCACAAGTATGATAAAGAAAGGAGTGGCTCTACCTTACAAAAAATGGTATACCCCTTCCCAAGATTTGTGGAGTACTCACTATGTTTAATGACTAATTTGAGCTATAGTTGAATTTCATAGGGAGTGTATGACTTCTTAAAGTACTAAACTTTTAAATCAGAACTTTAACTAAAGGTTTTGATTCCTATGTTGAGTAGTCAGAGGCAAAATTTTAATATCGTTGGAATAAATTTGTAATTGAAGTAGAATCTTAATACCTCTTCTTAAGTTTGATGTTTATTTACTAGCTTACACATGCATATCTACGCACACCCCTATCTTTGGATAAAGGATATGTCAGCTGCATGTGAATTGATTGAACTCTGGCATTGAAAATTAATTTTTTTCTATGGATTTTTTCAAGTGCAAATCCCCATGTACAGAAGAGATATTTATCTAGACTATCTAAACAATACTTTGGAAACCAGATAAAGAATTTAAGAATGACAAGGTAAAAGCAGTCAAAGGTAAAATACTATGGACCAATGGATCACAGGGAAATCTTTGTTTAAAATTGAGAGCACAAAACCATGTCAACGTACCTTGCTTCATAAGTCTATGAACTAAATAATTCTCCTTCTCATCACCCCAGTTTCTAGTGTTTGATGAGTATTAATTTTCAAGATTACAATGTGATGGAAGGATACTTTTAGAGAATGGTAGCATAATTATAGGAAGTTCTTTCCTTATGCCAGAAGATACGTTTTATAAAGGAAGAAGATTTAAGATATCATTGGTGAAGACAGTCAGCAAAGAGTCTTTCTGGGATTTAAGGATAAATGGGTAGACAATCAAACTGAAACTTAAACTAAACTAAGAGCGTATCTTGCTAATTAGCCTGTTGTATGAAAAGCTGATGAGGAGTGGTCAAGATGGAGTAATATGTTTCTTCCTGAAACATGAAAAGACATGGGGATTGGAAAAAAAAAACAGCTGAACTGCAGAAGAAATTTTAATGAGAAAAATAACCTTCTTAAAAGAGCTGCAAAAAACCAATTCTTGAGGCAATTATGAATAGGATTTTGAACAACCTGCTTCATTAAACACTGATGGATGTGCAGGATGTTCCTCAGCAGTAAAATACACAAGACAACTGCTCTGCTCTAGGATTCATCAGACTTCTGTGGATGCTCTTGCAACTCCAAGACTTTGTAGTACTTCAGAAGATTAAAAGCTTGGTCTGCTGCAGGACAGTCAATGAAAGAAATACACAGAATATGTACTCATACTATTAGACTGTCAAATGATGTTAATTACCGAGCAATAACAAATAATGTTATGAAGCTAAAGAGAGGGTGCGTCAAAAAAGCCTTATAAAGCATCTTGGAGACAAGAACCATAAAGCTATTCTGTTTCTGTTTGGTATATGGGTCAGACTTCCATAGGTATACAGGTGTATAGAAAGTGTCAATAAGATATTATATCTACTGTACCTAGAAAGAGAAAGGACGTACCTTCATAATTCTTCAGCTAAATAACTGATAAATTTTTTCAGGAAAGTGTTGGTCTAAGTGGAAAGATTTAAAAAAGAATAAATGACAAATACTTCATTGGTGTTTAAAGGTAAGAGAAGAGGAATAATGGCTGAAAAAAGCAAAACATGGGGAGGTGGCTGAGGATTTCTGTGGGAAAAGAATATTACGTTTTGTCAATTTTTCTTTTTAAAGAAATCAGTAATAAGCTCCTTAGAGACAGCAGCAGAGGAAGAAGTAAACTGTCTGAGGGCTGAAATTAATCATAATAAAGATTCTCCTGGGACTGAAAATGAGGCATCAAGTAAAATTAGAGAAGTTGTTGTTTACAAATAGGTAAAGGAGAACCAAAGACAGAAAGGACATTTTCTAGTGCAGAAAGGCAAGCTAGTTCCTGGATCTTTGAAGTGAATTAGCAGAGACCTTGCAGGCAGAGTAAATAGCCTTACAATCAATTAACCTTTCCTAATTAACCTCAAAAAAATGGTTAATTTATTACATTTACTATTCTCAATTAATGGACATACTATCTTGCAAATGAATTTGTCAAGTTTGTTTGATTTAAGTCTCAGGCTTTGAATTCACATTTTAATTTCGCTGTATTGGTGAAAAATGCGGGTATGCAAATGTAAAACAACATGGTTTGACGTTTAAAAGAATTTACCTGAAGAGATGTATTGCAGGAAAAAATGTTTATTATTTCACAATTATGATGGCAGATAACAAAATAGACACCTCTAAGAATATGAAAAGTACTTGACTATTTAAAAGTAGGATAACACATTACACTCTCAGATAATATTCTGTGATTAAACTGAGGCATTCTTTCCTTTTGGGCGTGGAGTGGTGGGGTGGTGGTGGTAAGTATGAAAAAGTATTATAAACATTTACTCAAGAAATACTGCTGACAACATTGCCTATAACACTTATTCTTTATTGCTGTTCACCTGAGGCAGTACACTTAAAGTTGTCAGGTGGCTTTCTATAGATCGGACACCAGACTGCATTGCTTCCCTTCAGCAAACAAGAGTCTTACTTTTGTGTATGGTTAGTTACTGAGTGACCTGGCCTTCTTGGACTTCTTTTTTTCCTTCTTTTCTGGTGTTAATGCATTGGGGATTTTTTATTTTGATGTAGTAATTTAGAGGAAAGTGATGTGGCAGATACCTGTTCTGACACCCAAGACTGCAGAAAAGGCAGCTCCCCTTCGTAAATCAGTGTAGTTAAGAGGGTTAAATGGTATACATTTAGATAGTCTGTAGCCCTCTGCTGGGATTTTATAACATAAAAACATCTGCATATCATACTTAAGAATTTTTGAGTTATGATTTTATATAGAGAGATCTTATACTATCAGCCATACCTTATTGTCACGTATGGATGCTGGCAACAAGAATAAGTATTTCTGAACAAAGCTTCTACATGCCCTTAAGATTAGGGAGAAAATAATGGATAGTATGGATAACACTTAAGTATCAACAGGATTTTATTTTTGAGGATTTTTTTATTTCCAGCAATATTTCACACACTACAGAGGAATCCAAGAAGCAAGGAAAAAAACCCACAGAAGAGGTGGATCTGAAGAGAAGTTAAATACATATAACTCAGAACATCAGCGATACAGGATTTCACCAAAGGCTGGAAGATAAGAATTGAGGAGAAATGCAAAATTCTGTGAGTAAAAAGGACTACAAAAAAAAAAAAAAAAAAAAAGAAAATATAAGTGATTCTATTTCAGTTAATTTAACAGACTATAGTCACTTTTATAATCTCATTTTTTTCATATTTGTTATTGTCACTATACGAAAGATGTTGACAAGTTTTCTTGCACATGACCTCACCTGAAAACAGTTTTTTCCTTTGAAAAGATTGGTCACTGTTCAGTTTTCTGAGAAGGAATGCATTAACGGGAAGCAACTTTTACAGAGGGTCCAAGAGCTCTGTTGTTTCTCTTTGTTCTATAGGCGGCCCATTAAACAGTGGCTTTATAATTTTATGAGAGTCTGAAAGAATGTTTACAGTTTTGGAAACAATGTTGATCAGCCTTCCAGGTTTTTGGATGTGAGTGAGAACAGGATACTTCCATTGACTACCTTCCTTGCCCAAGAGATCACTATAAGGTTCAGTTAACCTATAGAAATGGATGGAAACCTTCATTGAAATGAACAGCAACTCTCTCCCTTTGTACCTTTATTATTCTGATGCTTTTAATTTAAAAATTGTTAACAGAAACACAGATAAACCCATGTTAGATTACCTCTCTTGTTTCTGTTGAGAACTTTTGCACTACTTCTGATTTTTTTCATGAAAGCAAGATGGTAGGTTTTGTGTAATTTTTTTAATTTAAATAATTTTAAATGCAATCATGACTCAATTTGAATCCAGATGGAATTTTATCCATCCTTTTAACTTTACCCGATTGCTTCTTGTACAGCATGAGAGGTCATTGTCTTTTCATTTTATTACAGTCCAAAGCAAATCCCCAGTTTCTAGACATAATGAAGAGAAAATACCATCCTCTAATAGCTGTGGTACTAATCATAGGAAAGCATCGTGGCACAATCCTGAGCTTCTGCATGACCATGCAAGACCTGAGGTTAGCTGAGATAACCAGCAACACTGAAACCCTAGCACCACAGCTGTGCTGCTACCATTAAATAAACAAATAAGAATACACTTAGCTTCCCAGGTCCTTATTGCATCTCAGCAATTAAAGCAAGTAGTTTTTTATTGATCAGAATTGACCAGAAAGAAGTAGCTGAAACCTTTTTTGAAGTATCATTTTGCTGCACCATAATTAAAATTTATGGCAGAAGGAAATAAAAATGGATACAAATTTTTTGAGTGCCAGGACTTGAAATTTCCAAACAGTTTGCATAACATCCTGGGTTTATGCTTTTGAAATAAAATTTTGTGTTCATGTTCACATTTTATTTTGAGATGTGAATTTAATAGTATTTAAGGATTTTAAAGAAAATGCCAAAATAAACAAAGGTATTCATGTCCACAAAAAGTCCAATATGTCTTCCAGCTGCAAAACACAACACATACCTGCAATTTCAATAATTATGTAGATTACTGGTTAAAAACAACTGTCTTTATAAATATCTGTATATTGCTGACAAAACAGTTTTTCCCAGCTGTTTGTGATAACAGGTCTTATTGCTCAATAAAGATAAATTATTACAGCTCAGTAGTCTGTCTTTCTCTCTATCATGCATACCAACTATAGCTGAATTAAGCTGTTTTTTCCACACATTTTTACACATTACCTGTGTTCTTATATACGTAACTATATGCCTTCCTATTGTTTTAGACACTCATTGTCTTATTTCTTGACTTTAAAAAGATCATCAGTGTTTTCAGTGCCACAATAGTACTTTACTCACATAATTCAAATATTTTTGTAACTGTACAAGCATGACATACAGTGAAGATCTAGAGCTTGATCTCCTTTGTGGCATTACACATGAAAGTATCTAGCTGGGGATGGGAAGGCATAGTGTTTTCAAGGGTCATAAAAATTATTAAGATGATCCATCAATATAAGCAAAGTGGAGTGGAGCAAGTTTTTCCTTTTAAGCTGAAAATAAAATTTACTTCTACATGGAAGACCCAGGTCAAGGCCTATCCACCTCTCCTGTCCCATTTAAGCTTTTGCAATGGATGTAAAAACTCAGATGATAAGAAGTGATCATAACTCTAAGTCATATACCCAAAATCAATAATCATTTTCAGAAGATCTTGTCTGAAAGCCTACAAACCTTGGATACAACTTTACAACAGTTATCCAGAGAAAACTAGTTCAATTTAATGAAGATGGTTTTCTTTTTAGAAACAATTGTCAACAGTTTCATAAGAATTATTCTCATGAGGAAAACAAAACAAAAGAAAACAAAAAAATTCCACCCTCTATTGGGAATTATTCTCACGCCAAATTTTGCATAGCCCTTTCAATCTCAGAACTAGCTAGAATGATTTACTGAACTCTAGGCAACAGAGTGTTAGTTATTGTCTTTAAATCCAAACACCTAAATCTGATTTTCCTCTAATCTGAGTTCTGTTTTTTACAGAGAAAAACATCTTGATAAAGGGATTTGAAACTGAAAACATGTCTCCTCTTTATACAGTTACTGCACTGGAGCAATGCCTGTGTCATAACCTTCTGCTAATGTGCAGTGATGACTGCAGCCAGCCATCATTACTTTTCCATTTCAGGAAGAGGCAATGCTACTGTGTTTTCAAATAGCAGAGGCAAATAATATTTTCTATGGGAAAAATTATTCTCTGGGAAAAAAAATATTTTTTGCAATCTTATACCTATCTCTGTAAATTATGCTAGACATAGATTTTCCAGTATGGCAGAGTAGTACAGTTGACATGTAGCAGCTTTATTTTCTGTCCAAACTTAAGTTCCTCTAGAAAACTTTATTTTAAGGATGGCCTAACCATAATTTTAGAGTATCATTTATCATAGTTTTCAGTTAGTTATTTGAATTATCTTAGAAGAAGGATGCAATTCTTTATTTCCACCCCCACCCCAACCCCCCCAGGAATGTTGCGTTCTTATTGTGCCCTGAAACAATCTTTACATGTTGGAAGAGTGAGTAATGTCAGATTTTACGTCTAATTGTGTTAGTATGTGCAATTGTTACATTCATATTTAAAAATATACTGTTAGATGGCAGATGTAACAGTACCCCTCTAAGACCTGTTTTAGTGGTCCAGTTCCAAATGTACCATTCAGGTACAGGTATCCAAATGAATATGCATTCCGACTTTGACAAAAAAGAACTTTTTCTTCTGCAAAACACTAAAAGGGTTTCCTATTTTCATTGAGAAGGGGGCTTAGCTTGTTGCGGGAATTTGATACATAAAAATCCAAGTGAAACTGGATAGTTAATTATAGATGAGAAACTGCAGACAAATTGCCCAATTGGACATTGACTCTCTAATTTTGAAAAAGATGATGCTCAAGGCCATGTGGAGGGTAAGGCTTATGTACCTGTATGACTGAGGAGAGCTTCAAGTTGGGTTTTTTTCAGGTTTTATATTCAGAAGTGCATCAGAACTGTAGCAATGGCAATGTCTAATGTCTAATGTCTAATGCGAAGAAGTGTGTAAGTGTTCACTTTGATCTATCATTACTTGCTGCAGCATTCACAGTGTGACAGTCTTTGTTTAGTAAAACTGTGCATACTGTGAAAGTAACTGCTTGTGCCTCCAAACACGATAATATCTGGCATAACTGTTTGCTTTAGATGCAAAATTCTCTCTATTACATGTCTTTACAGTAATCCTTTCCAGTGCAATTTGATTGAGTTCAGAATCTAGGTGCATATTATATGGTAAATACAGGCAACATAGATTCTTTTAACTATTCTGGATGTTAGAAAATAGAATGAACTGCTGGATATGCCTCGTTTCAGCAGATCTAGAAAGCCATTTTAATATGTCATTGCATTTGTAGCATTTCTTAGGATGCCAGCTATGACCTTAGAATGAGTTGGTCTTTTAAATGGTTTTGTTTCAAACATCTTAAAAATTTTGTTATAAATGTCAAAAAAATGTGACAAGCAAAAAAACATAGTGAATTATTTTTCTCATACTTAATGTTTTCCAGAAAAGGTAAAAAGCCCTGATCTTCAAAATGACAGCCAGCAGTTTAATAATTCAGAAAAAAAAATATCAAACCAAACAAAAAAACAAAACAAAAAATAATTTCTGTGAGGAAGACTTGTTCAGAACCCAAAGGTAAAAATATATGGGTTCATCACAGCCCTGACACCAAACTGATGGCCAGTACTGGCTTACAACACCTTGTTGGTGATACTTAAAAAAATAGAGGCAGTTACATAATCCAATAAGGAAGGTATATAAAGTAAGGGCATACTAGTAATCCCCATAACAGTAAGTGACTCTTAATGAAGAATTTAGTGGCAATTGGGCAATTCAAAGTTAGAACTGCTCTTACAGAGACATGTATGAAATGGTTTTACAACTGTCAGGAGTTATGAAGTGATGTCTTCCATGTTCCCTATGGAATCTTTCCATTGCACATCTGGAATCTCATTTTTTCATGAAAACCAGAGGAAGGTATTTTCTTATCCCAATGGTGACATCCTGTATTTTGAGTAAGGGAGACGATGACCCTACTTCCTCCTATTCAGAAGACACTCAAAATTCATCCCCACATTTCAAATAAATTTTCTGACAGTAAAGTTGTCCATGTTGAGCTGAATCTCTGTTAGTTCTCCTGTTGTTCTTTACATACCCAGGCAAAAAACAGTGAAACCCCAAAAAGTGATGAATAACTGGTAACGCATAGTCATCAGCCAGGTGGTAGGAGGCCAAGCTTCAAGTTCACAAGCCAAATCAGACAGAACAGGATTCTGCATAACTATCCCCATCATCATCAAAAAATGTCCTAGTGATTTAAACTTACCATGTCAACCACAGAGATATCCAGCTGATCTACCACTGCTGATTTTCCAAGCAATGTGACATTAGCTAAGGAATTAATAAATCAGACACTGGATTACAAATTCAGCAATATTGTAGTTATATAGATTTAGGTATCATACAGACAAAAATACGCTAGCAGTACATTTGTCTAGTAGTTGCTCATTAAAAATGAACTCAGAGTATTCTGGGATAGAACAAATCCCAGAGCAAATGACCAGGAATCATTACTCATGTTGCTACATCTCCAAAATCTGAAAGATAGGATTTAGGTTTTCTCTTTAACCAAATACAAAAGTAATGAACTAGGTCAAAATTCAGAAAACAAAGTCCTTGTAATAATATTTTTTTATATTTCCTTCATAAGTTATATTCAGTAGTGTACTTTAATAGACTACCTGTTACATTGTAAAAACCCCACATATATGCTTTTCATAATGCAAGAGTTTTATTTAATTTTTAAATGCAAGATCTCAATAGGCAAGTACTCCAAAAATTAGAGTTCTACGTGTTCCCACTAAAAAATAAAAACAAATATAAAAAATTAAAGCCTTAGTCTTGAAAAAATTGTAGACATCATTTGACTTATTATAACTACTATACAAATTAGGACTTAAAATTTGACAGTTGAATGACATACCAGTGCTTTTTATTTTTTCAGCAGGGGGAGGCCGGGGGGGACCGGCCCGGAGCAGAGCCCCCCCGGCAGGGCAGGGCAGGGCCGGGCAGGGGGAGGCCGGGGGGGTCCGGCCCGGAGCAGAGCCCCCCCGGCAGGGCCGGGCAGGGCCGGGCAGGGGGAGGCCGGGGGGGACCGGCCCGGAGCAGAGCCCCCCCGGCAGGGCAGGGCAGGGCCGGGCAGGGCCGGGCAGGGGGAGGCCGGGGGGGACCGGCCCGGAGCAGAGCCCCCCCGGCAGGGCAGGGCAGGGCCGGGCAGGGGGAGGCCGGGGGGGACCGGCCCGGAGCAGAGCCCCCCCGGCAGGGCAGGGCCGGGCAGGGCCGGGCAGGGGGAGGCCGGGGGGGACCGGCCCGGAGCAGAGCCCCCCCGGCAGGGCAGGGCAGGGCAGGGCCGGGCAGGGGGAGGCCGGGGGGGACCGGCCCGGAGCAGAGCCCCCCCGGCAGGGCAGGGCAGGGCAGGGCCGGGCAGGGCCGGGCAGGGCAGCCCGCGGGCAGCCCAGGGCCGGGCAGGCCGTGCCCCCCGCCCGGGGAGGGCCCCGCGGGGCAGGGCAGCACACGGTGTGTGTCAGGGCCGGGGGGATCTCTCCCCGCCCTGCCCTGCTGTGGCCGGCCCCAAAGGCCCCCGGCTTCCCCCGGCGGAGCCCGCTGTGCCGGGAGGGAACTGCCGAGCGCTCTCCCTGCCCGGGCCTCGCCCCACCAGCCGGGGGTTACAGGGGCTCTGCCCGGCACCGCGCGGGGGGCGCCGGCGGCCGGCAGCGCCGGGCACCGCGGGGCGGCCGGGACAGCCCGCTACATAAAGTAATTTTTCAGCCTCATCCTACAACACAGACTTTGCAGGCTAAGCTTACTACTCTCAAACATCTTTCCAGTCGATCTAGGCTCACTTCAGGAACCCAAATGCCATCACATGAGTAAATAATAAATAGTGAAAACTCACACTATAAGTACTTACCACACATGTCAACTTTAAAACTATCTCATGAGTGGAAGAGAGTGTGGTGTTCTTCAGACAGTTTCAGTCTCCAAAAAAAAAAAAAGCCTTTATGAATTAACCAGCTACAAAATCTTTGACACTAATTCTTTGCCACTCAGTCATAAGACTTTAAAATTTCCAACTCAGTTTCCTTCTTTAGAGTCAATAATACATCTAGTATCTGAGATACATAGATATTATAAAGAAGTTTATTGGGGTAGGTATTTATCTGCTTATATATTTTTCAGATTTCCTTTCCTTGCTAGATGCATGCCCCACTCTTTGTCAAAAACAGTTCTTTGAAAAAAAATCTAATTTAAATTTAAAATATATGATACCACTACAAAATTATTGGAAATCAATTGATGAACGCTTTCTCCTGTATTTAAGTGGAAAACTATAAAGTCGGATAAGAAAATAAAAACAGATACTGATCTCAGAAATTAATATTTGTTGAATCAAAATGAAAAACCTCAAACACAACACATCTTGGGATGTTTTCTGTATTTTTTTAAAACTACCTTCATGATTTATATACTAGACATGTGATGTATCCTTGGCATTATAGCTGTATTTAGCTAAGTAACTAATTAAAAATACAGAGCTAAAGATATGTATCCTGTATTTCACATTGAACTGAAACATATAGTATTCCATTGACATGGATTAGATTTTTAAATCCAGTTATTAGCAAAGTGTCTTCACTTACATTTGATGGCCATTTTTCATAAGATAATTATCACTGCTTACATTATTGCTGCCTCTGTGTGATGGAAGATAAGAGTTTAACCTTATGTTCTAGGACCTAAAGAAAATATGTATCTATTAATATGGAGGAAAAAAGGATACTGGGAAAATATACTAGTACATTACTGACAATACACTGCAATTCGGACTACTAATGAAAACAGCCTCCAAATACCCACATACCACAGCAGTCTGTATTTGTTTCAGTTCCTTAGGTAAATATCTAATTAATTTGCACTTCAAAGACCAGAGTAATTTAAAACTCTCCTCAAACTTAAAACAACAGTAGTAGATGCAATTTCTCTAGTGTGAAAATATTGTTGCCTTAAGAATTAACATGAGAAACTCTAGTGTACTTACAAAGAGAACTTTAGCCACTTTCACATTAAAAAAACTTCCATTTAAGCTACTGATTAACTAACCTTAAAATGCTACCTTACTGTTCACAGGTTACACTGGAATATGACTATTCATATAATGGGTTCCCATTTTTAATTTTTTTAGAAAATTCATTTCTGATTTGAAGCTTAGTCTAAGCAGATTATTTTCTTTTAAATCATTAAGCAAAAATATTAAGTGTTTTACATTATTTGGCAGAAAATATAAGACCAATTAAAAAATACGACATTTTCTAAAGGTGAACTTGTGCCTTTAAGATATTTAAATCTACCTCAGTTTTTGTATTACTGGTAGTAACAGTGACTAAATTGCTTATAGTTCTTAATGCTGATCAAGATAATCAAGACATAAAAAAAGGTTTTTGAGCTACTCTAGTAACATCTTTAACAGACCTATTTTTTTTTATACAAAGGAGTTTTGTATAAACAGGCTGTCAAACATATGCTATGTCTCAAATGGGTGTGTGTGTCTGCGTTGGTGGTAGGTGGTAGTGGTGGTAAGCTTCCCGCATTTCAATAACAGGTTGGTCTGGTGTATGTGATTCTATCTTGGTTATTAGCTAGATATTTAATTAAGGGTTGATATTCTCAAGTGGGAAACCTATTTGAAGAAGACAAAGACTGTAACTTGTCAAGTAAATAAAAATGCAAATCACCCCCTTTTCCTGTACTCATCCAGAAATTGTCTCATTAATGTTATAAATTAAACTGCAGAAATCTCTCTCTTATATGTGGAAAACCAGCAAACCACATATTGATTTTTTCATTTATCAGACCCAGTACTCGACTTCTGAAATGTCTGACATCAGATCACAAGAAAAACTGTTGAGTGCAAACAAAAGTTAACAAACTTAAAGAGATCGTAATGTTGTGCATGATACATTAATTTTTTCTTGCTGCCAGTATAACCAGACTAGGCATTTGGAGTTTTAGTAAGTTTTAATTTTAAATTCATGGAAAAAATATAGGGAAGAGACCTACACTATAGCTTGAAAACTAGGTATAAGGAGTCAAAGCAAAGGTCTGTCTTTCCCAGTGTCCTTGACAGAGGTGAGTAGATGATACTTACATGAAGGGTAAGAACAAAAGAAGAAGAACAAAGAAAGACCCTGTCACCCTTGGCTCCCCAGCCCTTCAGGAGCTGCCAGCCCCTCTACTCCCTGAGATCGGAGTGTGCCTCATCCCACTTGAACAGTCCTATCTGATCACATCTTGTGCTACAACAACTCTAGGTCCCCAGAATCCCACTGGGAGCTTCACTGAGCTGGGAGATATGCTTATGAGAACCTACTCTTGCGTAGCACAAGGCGGGTCCCCTTTCTCCAGGTGAAGAGGAAAGCGGGGAGGGTATTGGATGCTCCCGTAACAAAACATTCTGAACACAGAATACTGTGTTTACCTATGTGCTTGATCTAGCTCCATAATAATTTGCGTCAACTTCTGAAGGCAAATGGTGTTTTCTCTACTTTGGAAATGCACTTAGGCCTTCAGGACTGATCCTAAGCAGTCTTTAATATATTTCCTACTTGGAGCAGAAAAACAAAGTTAAAAATGGATTCAATGGATATGATCCATTAAGAGTTCACAAATTGATTCTCTTGTGTGTGTATATATAACTTCTATTAATCACAATTAAATATAAATCTAAAAACTTATGTTCCCATTAGCTTATGTTTTTAAGTATTGGCTCAATCAGGCAAGAAATATTAATCTGCAGATTTCAAGAACTGGAAATAGCAGCATATCCTTAAAAGCAGACCCGTAACAAAAAAATCCATACTCAAAGAGTTACCATTGAATATTCATTACATGTTTTTCATTGGTACAAATATTTTTTATTCATTTATAGTTTAGAGTTTCAGCTTGACTTTGATAATTTTCAATAACTATATTTTTCTAATTGAAACACATCTAGAGGAAATTTTGAAACACAATTCTGAAAGGGTCAAAAAAAATATTTTGTTTTAGAAGTATCAGCTTCTACTTCAGAACCAGCCTACGCTCACTTCCTAAATGAAGTCTTCCTTGGGCAATAGATTGAAATTCTAAATTAAAGATAAAAATTGAGCAGTATATGAAACATATTAGGTCAGAACATGAAGTGATCTATGATTAATATGAATTTGATTTTAAAATTGTCGTGCTACTGCTAATGGAGTAGCCTTAATAGGAGGCCATTCACACTATGCTACAGATGCCAATTCTTATTGCTGATTACCCGACCTCCTTCAAAGGTTATTTATGCCTATATATTTATATCTTCTTTCCTGAAAATCAGGTGTTTTGCCTGCCAAGTAACATAATTTGTCATGTCGTAGGCATTCGTGAGTTTTCCCTTTTCATGTCACAGACTACCTCCTCCAAGGCAGCACTGCTCATCTACTGCTGCCACTACATCCTCACATCTGCTGATGTACGTGGCTCTTCAAATATGCCACATCGCAGTCCATGACAAAAGCTTCCAGTAACTACTGCGGTCCAGAATCAGTTCTGTCTGGTCTAAATTTATCAGACAGTATAATATAAAGTGCAGAATCTTTAATTCCTTTAATGTACTAATAATGCATCAGTCCTTTAATACATCAAGAACCTTGCTTAACTCATCTATTTTCAGAAGTAATTTTGATTTTTGATTCTTATACTGAGCCCTCCAAGTTAAACTTTTACTTCCAGGTTGGAGCTCTCTGG
This sequence comes from Falco peregrinus, assembly GCF_023634155.1. NCBI lineage: Eukaryota > Metazoa > Chordata > Aves > Falconiformes > Falconidae > Falco > Falco peregrinus. The sequence continues at coordinate 3,294,071 of NC_073739.1, read as the reverse complement.
GATGTTCTGTCAAAGATTTATATACTGAAAATATAGCTTCTGCAAATTTGAAATTCACATTGGAGAAAAGTTTTGTTTAATATTTCTTCCCTAGACTGTGAAAGACATTTTTGGGGGGTAACATAATTTCTACATATACATGGATACAATCTGGGGGTGGGGGGGGGTGGGGTGGTTTTTTTTGTTTTTTCCCTTTTTTTTCAGATAAAGATAAAAATTATTTGAAATGTTTAAGTTTTCAATCCCTCCTACTATTTCTTGGCTGTTTTTCTGGAATACTCAGTCATGTAATGCAGATTAGTCTGTCCTTAAGTTATTCTCTACAAGAGAATGGAACTTTACACAAAATAACTATTCAATTGCATAGGGGAAAAAAGTCAAGCTCTTAACATTTCTTACCACCTCAGGGCAAGAAAAAGACCTTTAAAATTAAGCCTGGGCTGTTCAGGCAAAGCCAGAATTTTAAATTAATTGGACAGTTTCAAATTTAGCTTATGTTAGAGCGTGTTGGGCTGGTACAATCCAAAGTGCATGTCATGCATTGGGCGCTTCTGGGTGACCCTGCCATGTTTTCTTTCCAAATACTGTTGGCGGGTTTCCAGGCCATGGAAAGCAAGATTCAATGCACTTTTCCTTCGATCTAGAGTCCAGACAGAGTCACATTCAAGACACTGAAATGTGTCTGTGGAACAACACTTTTAGATGCATCCAGAGAAGCAACAGAACCAAAGATCTATGAAATATTTCTTCCTGTACCCATGTTAGAGGGATGGTTGGCATGGTGTAAAGAAATCAGAGTTACTAGGCCTCATACATCAAGACCACGTTTAGACCTTCCAAAAGGATTCATTATTTTAATAAACAGCACAGATGCAAACTGTGGTTTATGACCTAAATGAAATTGCATGGACTGTCCAGTTACTTTTAGAGTATTTTGAAAGCAGAAGTAAATATGAAATTGAAAGAAATCTCATGATAGAGAAATTTTTTATTTATAGTTAAATACTTGTATTCATTCAGGAATTACTTTTAAAATGCAAATCCCTACTTGCAGCATTTCCAGATTTTGGAACTTCTAAAGAGAAAATGGAAGGAGATACTAACATGGACTAAGATTACATTTCCAGAGAGTGTAGATTTTTGCATTTATCTCAAGTTTTTCCTTCTTTTAAAAAAGAAAATACAGTAAATCCAAAATTCTGTAACCTGTTCAGTAGGCGTAGAAGACAGTAAAGTACTCCAGATGCTTTCAACTTTCGTTTTCATCTCTTTCTTTTCAAAGTATAGCGTTTTATATTAAAACTTCATGTTTTCCAACAGTATTGATGAAACATCAAATATACTGGTATACAAAGCTAGGCAGAAGGAAATTGCTGTGTCAAGTTGTAACACCTTCTCAAGATTAACTTATTAAGGGTTCTTAGGCTTATGCAAAAAAAATGCATGCAGTGAGTTTGAATTGCAGATATTTGTAGCTGCAGTTAGACCCTTGATATATCTGAATAAACAGAAAATGTCGTATTAATGTGCAAGCCACATTTCATACATATTGATGCACCTAAGTATATTGCATACATGCAGAAGATCTATAAGAAGCAAAGCTATACCCTTAGTTGTATTTGAACTGCGCAGTATTTACTAGTTCATTAGTTTTCAGATTAGATTTTGTTCCGTCTTAAAGAAAAGGGTTTTTACAATAATTTTTCACCTAAAGGAAATAAAAAGACCTTGTATGATATTCAGAGCAGATATTCTCAGTTTGGATCAGTGAATCTAACATGAGATGTTCTGCGAACTGAAGATAAAATTGAATAATTTTACATGATTGATGCACTTCAAATTTTTGGTGTGGCAAGTGTACATGTTAAAGATCAGATATATATTTCTCGCCACCATTAGGTTTTCAAGTCATAGCAATGGGCAAAACGAGAATTAACAACAGCAACAAAAGCCTCTGCTACAAGCAGAACCAGATTCAGAAAAATACTTGTATTCCCAAATGGTCCTAGACCTGAATCCAATATTTCGCTAAGCCATTGGTTGCACTTTCCGGTGAATGTTAAAAGACTGTAATGGTTCTTAGTTTGGCCAGTAAAATACTCCAGACACTAAAATCCTCATAGACTTGGCAGTGCTGAGCATCTTATGAAAGGATAGACCTTGACCTCGCAAGCTACCAGAAGGTAGCTAATAGTTTGAGTTCTTCACCTCCAGTGCATTTCCCCAGCAAGTGGTACATGCACATTATTTTTATTCCTCTCTGTACCCCCCACCCCCGCACCCCCCTTCTCTTTTTGAAGAACTTGGGTCAATTACCTTCCAGATTGCTGGGAACTCTCTAGTCATCAGGTTAAGCCTATGGGGGCACAGCATCCTCACAGTTCTTGCCAAAGGTGCTCACTTTCCATGGAAATGTGATATCACAACCTACAATATTTTGTGAAGCAGGAAAATGGCACCTAATAATTTCAAAATTCTAATCAGCCTTTTATTTTCAGTCTTTCACAATTACTATGCAACTGTTTTGTGTTGCACTGCTTCAAAGAGAGAAACCTACTATACTTGTAAATGCTATCCAAGAAGATGGATACCATCTTATAAGATGGTATTTAGGCTCAGTTCCACGAAGGGGTAGCAGTGAATGCAAAATTCCTTAGGCAGAAGACGGAACAAAATTCAAGGCTTAATGAAGGGTAAACCTTGGGTGTTGTGTTGGAAAAAAAAATCAAATTTGTGTCTTTGTGGAATCAGTGCACTGTTGTTCAACGGAGGGATCCACAACCACAGACATTCCAGACAAGTCTTTAAACGCAGGCTGCTTGTACCCTTTTTTGTTTATGATGTTTTGACTGCTTACAGAGGATGTCTATATGACTTCAGAAAATCTGATGTGACAAAAACACAAGCTGGGTAATATATATTATTTTTCAATTATCACTGAACAGAAGATAAAATTGAAACAAAAAATGAGTACCAGATAGATATATTTTTGGTTTTCTCCATGTCTATTTTAACACAGCTCATCTTCCAAACCTCCATAAGTTTTGATAAAACACATGCATCAACTGATGGTAGTGAATTAATTTGAAGATCTTAATTTTAATTAAAGTTGTTCTTCCTATATTTATATTTTTTGCCTATAACAGAATCAGGTCATTCAAGTGCAGTTACGTTCAGCTTTGACAGCTCAGTATTATAATTATACAAATGTTGCATTAGAATACTAGTTAATTCAAAACTCTTACTTGTGAATTGTAGTCTTGGGAAAAAGCACTAAAGCCAGCAACTGCAGATGTTCATACACACTATACTTCTAGAAATAATAAAGGACTCCTTGTCTCTTGGGTACCACTTTGAAACCATGGATTATGGACTTTTAAAATAAAAGTACAACTTCAGTACCTATAAAACCTAAAATCCCAAATTTTGGAGGCTAGGTGAGTTACTGATGTTGAACACAAAGTGGCCTACACATACATAATCTACACCATAAATTACCTACATCACAAGATGAAAAACTTGTAACTGTCCATCCTTTTTTTTTTTTTTTTTTTTCCATTTTAAACAAAGACTGTTTCTGTATTAATGTAATAAAAGCATTAACCTGCGTATAATGGCTGGTGACTTTGGGGCTAATTGTTATTATTGTACCATTATTCTACGATACATAAATGCAGAACTTCGGGGTGAGTTGAAAGGAATTTAGGTGAACATAATATGAACTTGTTGTTCTGAGACTTGACTCCAATAAATTAACTAGGAGACAGATTCTCAAGGGTATTTAGGTACCACTAGAATGGTACCTAAATCCCACTAATTTCACTGAATTCAGAAGTAATGGATATATATAGCTTTGCGGATATGAACCTAAGTAGAGCAGAGCCAAATGTTAGCAACTCCATTTAAAAAGCACTGTGTTGTATGAATAATTCCCCTGAAGGAAGCTGAACAACTTTTTGAATAAACTGTTATTCTATTTGAATAACAGTATTGTAATCTGGTCCTTTTTGATTTCATCCTATTATCTGCTATAATGAAAGCAGTAAGGCACACATGACAGAATGTTGTAAAAGTGCTTTCAGCTGTAGCATGGTTGTGTTACATACATTATCAGTTGATTTTACAGGATCACTACTGATGCAAATAGAGATCCTTTCCCTCTCTTTTGAAGGCTTCATAAAATATCAACAACAGAAACAAAGTCATGAATGGAAAATGAACAAAAAAAAATTATAAAAACAGTTCTGAGGCTAAAAGAATACAGTTTTCCTATTTTATTCTATATTGTGTCTATTTACTATTACTAGTAGCAGTACACTGTAGTTAGAATGTAAATTAACTTGGCTCAGCCCCAATTTCTTTTAAGACAGAAAACACAAATAAAAGGATGAAATAAGTGTAAAATGTAATCAGCCTTTCTCCCACTGATGACAGCAAACCATGCCATTACTTTGCTTTTTCATTTGGTTGTAATAATGTGTAGAAAGCATCTCATTAAAGCTTAAAGTGAACCATAATCTTACAGGAACATTTTATAGTTGATCACCTCTCTTTGTCTAGACAGTGTTTTCTATAAGGCCTTTGAAAGTGATCCAATAGCTAAATCATTTTTATAAAGCACGCATGCCATATATACATTACAGCTTTTTGACAGACCTATAAAAAATTAAAGTCAATTAGTAACCCAAATAATTGTTGAGTGACCTTTAGCACGTCGTAAACCTAGATCTGCTTGCCATGAGATGTGACTATCCTTTTCTAAAGCTATAATGAATGATTAAATCACTGAAACTATTGTATAGAAAATAAAAATGTAACTAAATTACTATGAATAGTTATGTGTTACATGAGTAAAATGCATATGTGTGTGTGTAAATAGTTAGATGAAGTACCTAGGGTTTTGCCACACCTCTTAGCAATCGGCTTGCAAAACTACAGATATTCAGACATTTTTAAGCAACTATTGATGTAAGAAGACTTAATTGGTAAAAATACAAGACACAGAATCATGGCATGGTCAGTGTTGGAAAGGACCTCTGGAGATCACCCAGTCCAACCCCCTGCTGAAGCAGGTCACCTACAGCAGGTTGCACAGGATCGCATCCGCAGGTTGGAATGTCCCAGAGAAGGAGCCTGCACGGCCTCTCTGGGCAGCCTGTGCCAGCGCTCTGCCACCGCCAAGGCAAAGAAGTTCTTCCTCGTATTCAGGTGGAACTGCCTGGGCTGCAGTTTGTGCCCGTTGCCCCTTGTCCTGTCACTGGGCACCGCTGAAAAGAGCCTGACCCCGTCCTCTAGGCACTCACCCTTAAGATATTTGTATATATTGATGAGGTCCCCTCTCAGTCTTCTCCAGGCTACACAGGCCCAGCTCTCTCAGCCTTTCAATATCACAGCCAATATAATGAACAGCAAAGATGGGAGTTACGTGTCTTTCTTTCGGTTACACACGTCCTCTGTGTCATTGATAGTGCCTTCTGATAACAGCTGCACTTTTTTTTTTTTCCTTTTTTTTTTTTTTTACCTGCATAAAAAATCTCTCCTGGCAGCTGCAGGACACTTGGGAATTCACCCTGTGTATGAGTGACAGTGTGAATGTGTCTTGTCATCTTGGTGCAAATATGATGCTCTCAGCTGTTCATTTTTTCTCATTTTGATCTGGGCAAGGTAGAAACAGGTGTTGTTTTATAAAGCTGCACCCTTTCCCACTCATATCAGTGCTTTTCCATTCCTGAAAACGAGATATCTCTGACATTTTGCTGGTTTTTGGTCTGAGAAGTGTGCTTTCCAGAAATGATCCCTCAGTTTATCCCCAAAAGAAAGATGAAAACATAACTCTGCCTGTAATAGCATTACAAGATTCAGCCCCAGAGCCTGTTTTCATAATAGGTCACGTTCTTCCCTGCCCCCCCTTACATTTTCTGCAAAGGCTGTGTTGCTTCTTTCACTACACTAGGCCCTCAATTCTCCACCACAAAGTGAGAATTAGGCTTTTGAAAAGCCACAACAGACTTACAGATCGCTTTCTAGCAAGGGTGGGGAGGGGTTTATACAGTGACCCTTTGTAAAAGGGCACTAGATCTGGGCGGAGGAGGACCCAGTAGTGCCTAAACCCCATGATGGAGACATGGTGGTGAGCGTGTCAGCTGTGCTTTAGGGCCACAGCAAAAAAAGCAAAGTGGGAACTCAACTGATAACAAGAAATGCTGTAACACTACATATTATTCTGCCAAACCTGTTTTGTCAGCTTCTTCAGGCACAAGCTATCTAAGACCTGTGTTAACACAGAGCCAACTGCAATGAGGATTTATTTATGTTTAGAGTATGGACCGTTCTGCAACAGACATGTTTGATCTTTGACTGTGTCTCTCCATGTTCAGCACTTCTATTGACAGATTCCTGAGCTAGAAATCATGCTGGAACATGATTTTCAGCTGGACTTTCAAGTAAGTTCATTAACACATACTGAAACCTGAAAATAGCAAAATCATTTCCTAATGATAAGATTCTTTATGCACAGAATTACTTCTGCAGTTGCTCACCAGGTGCTAACTCACAGCTTTGTGATTTTACTTTCAGTGTCCTCTGATCATTTAAAAGCTTTGTTCTCATCCAGACCAATGACCTTCAAATTATTGTGAGTCTTTCCTGATTCTCTTGTTTTTCCACATTAATTTGGGGTGCAGAGATAACAGTCTGGCCTGCATTGTAGTCAGAGGAGTATTTATTATAGTTGCTGAAACTTTGAATATTTTTTCTTTCCTATTCATTCTTCTGTCCTGAATAGGACCTGATGAAGAATATATTCCATTACACTGTTGGCAGAACACAAAATAAGTATGCAATCTTTCTTTTTTCCCACCCCCCTCTTAATATAATGTATTCCAAACAGAGATGACGCTTAACTTGTTAAAGATAATAAACGTTTATAGATCTTTCTGAAATATAAAATAAATGAACTGTGGTCTGTTTCCTAAACCTTGATTCATTAGTAGGAAATGAAAAAGCATGAGAATTTTCCTTCAATGTTTTATAGATGTATTTTTCAATATAAGAGTAATTGTCCACAGGAAGTCCTTCCAATTATTATCTGATCTTTGGATCAGATAAACAGAAAGCTCAGTATCTCAGAGGTAGTGATATTAAGTTTTCTAATATATTTTAATATTTAAAAAAATATTTTATGATAGCTATATTACCCTATTATTTGGGACAGGCTGAAAGGAAAATTCAGTAGATCAATGAAGAGATTTTGACCTATATATCTCTTGAATTTTCATTTACTTACTTAAATCATTTATCTTGGCTCTTATTTTACATATACTCTCAGAGCAAAAAAAGATGAAAAGACTTCTGATAGCATCAAGCAAAACAAATAAGCTTTCAATATTTAGGCTGCCCTAAGCCACAACCCTGACAATGTGTAAACACCAGAAACTCTATTAAATTTCCAAGTCCTGGCTCAGCATGGGCTTTTAGAGTATGAAAACCAAGATGATGTGAGCTCCACAGCCTCTGCCACAGCCAGAAGCTTTGATGCTCAGAACTTTACACTGAATTTTCTGATTATTTTGGACTTCTTCAGCAGAATGTTTTACTCAAATTGTCATTAAATTACTTTCATTTTTTCAGCATTTCTTGCAAAATGAATATTCCAACTATAATTATTATTAATTTGATTTTTTTAGTTTTGTGACTGCACTGTAATAAAAAAGGAAGTGTTCTAACTGAACAGTTAATTAAAAGAAATATTTTCAGTATGTCTGGAAATTCAAGCAGCACTAAGGGCTGAACATGAAATGTTGAGTTAGTCATAGTTAACAAAACAGTATAAAGATTGGAAATTAAACCCAAGATTTCCAAGTTGGTTTCTGTTCAGTCATTCTCCAACTATTGGCAATGCTGGAAACACGAAAAATTCCTCACAGTTTCCCATTAAAATACTTAATCTTTTTAAAATTAGCAGACCAGGACCTGATACAAAATTTGATAGTTTCACACCAAGGAAAAATATGCCTGTTCTGAGCTTCCAGTAACTTACTGAGTAATAATGCAAAAATATAAATGAACTGAAAGCATTTTTCAACACCTTTTAAAGTAAAGGGTAAGTTTCTATATACTTCAGAGTAAGGTAAGACTGCATTTGTCACTTCTGGTTTGGATGAGTTCTTTTAGAAGAGAAGTGTATTTTTTCAAGTATTTTTAACAGCTATATCTGGAATTAGTTTAAATAATAAATATGTAATTTTTCTTTTCTATTTTTACCTTGGTCTTGTCAATGCATGCACTGAATTGCATGAAGGGATAATGTTGTTCCATTAATGGTCTCAGAGGGAAAATAAATCCTGTGAATCCAACTATTTGAAGCAACATATTGATACACTATGGTCTTTTGATTGTGGTGAGGGAAGTCAGGAGGGCCACAATATACTCCATGAACTTATCAAATTCTATGGGGCAGAATTTGTTTAGCTTCTACAGTAGACAAGAAGAAACATTGCTTAACTTTTACCAACATTTATAAAATTAAATAGAAATCACATGACAGAAAATCACTCTTCATATTTATCTGGAGCAATTTTCACTTTTTTTTTTTTTTTTTCTTTTTCTTTTACCTTCCTGAGTGAACCACCCGAGAGATCTCTGGCTTTGACAGGGTGCAGTGTTCTTTGTCTATGTCACAGGCCTTTCCATCAACTGTCAGAAATTTTCAGAAAACAATTAAGGAGTAACGTTTTCTCTCCTGTCATTGTTGTACTCCTATAGTTCTGTGATCTTGAGTCTCTGTAAGCAATTACCACTGATTTTAACAAAAGGCTGAATTAGTTTCAGTATATTCCAAAGGCAAGGATCATGAATTTGAGTTCATAATGAAAGGGACGAGCCGTTCTATTTTTCAACCCATCTGTGTTCAGACTTCTGATACTCTAACCCCCATAGGACATGTGCTGAAAGTCAGCTAAAGCATCAGCATAATTATGCTGTATAATGTTGATATCCAGTCTTTCATTTTTCATCTAGAATTGCAAATCAATGTTGTTGCTGTGCTATAGTGATCTAAAACATGATTTCAGACAGACAGAATTTCTCTTTAAATAAAGAACAGATTACAGATAGGACCAACACAGTCCCTCGACTCTGAAAGTAATATTCAAACATGAGAGCAGAACTCTTTAATCTTCCCAGTGGAAATACTTTTTTATCAAAAACTTAGAACCAGAATCTGACTCACTTACATTAAACAGAAGTCTTATGTGAGATAGAAAAATAATACCATGAACAGCAGCAATTGGGATTTGACTTTTGGGAAAAAGTAAACTAGCCTAGTTTTCAATCCTGTTATTATAAGTAACTGTTCAGCCTTGCCCCACCACCATGATCTTATACAAAATCAGACAGAAATTGCTGTTTCATGTATATTTCTTTTCCAAAATTTTATTCAGCGTCATTTGGCATTAATGCAGAATATTTCTTTTGCTGCCTCAAGCACTTTTTTCCATAATAATAATTCAATGACTTAGAGCATCAAGAACAACCAAAGAGATCATTAATCCAAAAAGCTTGCTGCTTCTTTTTTTTTTTTTCCTTCCTCCTAACTAGGCTTCTGTAAGGCCTGATGGAATATAAAAAGGGAAAGGGAAAATGAGAATGAGAGTGAGACAGAGAAGGAAAAGGAGAAGGAGAAGGAAAAGGAGAAGGAGAAGGAAAAGGAAAAGGAGAAGGAAAAAGAAAGGGAAAAGGGAAAGGGAAAGGGGAAGGGAAAGGAAAAGGAAAAGGAAAAGGAAAAGGAAAAAAAGGAAAAGAAAAGGAAAAGGAAAAGGAAAAGGAAAAGGAAAGAAAAGGAAACAGAAAAGAAAAAGGAAAAGGAAAAGGAAAAGGAGAAAGAAGGAGAAGGAAAAGGAAAAGGGAAAAAAAAAGAAAAAGGGCTTTTCCTTGTCCTATTGCCTGAGCAGTTTTATATAGACTGGATGAAGACAGGTTTCTTAGGTCATAAAGTAAAACTTACAGTCAAATGCAGCATTGCAAAGTTAGATCGAATCATCCTTTAATAACAGTATACTAGTGGTAGAGTGGTAAAAAGTATTGTCAAGATGAAATAGCCTGACTTACTTAGGAATTTTGCTCAAATTTTCTGGACTATTAAACAGTGTGGGACATAAGCATGTTACCTAAGAAGAACAGTAAATTTTATACAAGCTATTACAGAAAAGGAATAAAAAAATAACCGGTCTTGGTAACATAGGAAGTAGTGAATAGAGGAATTTTTTTCTAAAACTGGATTTAGTTTGGCCATGCAAGCTCTTATTTTAGAACCATGAAAACACAGATACATTAGTACCTGGCAAGACAGGTATTTCTAAATGATTGAGAAATATTTATTTCATTGAGATACTTTCACCAACTATACTAAAAGTAATAAAGTGAACTAGGTAAAATACTGATATGCATTCTTCATCGCATTAGGTTTCTGATTATTTAATTATTTTTAAAAGTGACATCAAAGTTTAAAATTTTCTTTGATCTGCTTTCAGCCATGTATAGTTCTGACATCATAGGTACAATGATACCATAAAATCATCAACCACAAAAAATGACTTGCAATTCCTCCTTGAAAGACAGCTTGTTATGGATGTTCCGTGTTGCTGCACAGAATTGAAAGACTAATCTAGTATTATCTTTTTTTCTTTTTTCATTTTTTTAACAGTATATGTATCAACATGTCAAATTTCTCGTTTCACATTTATGTAGAAACAGAATTAAATTCAGCAATTGCTTTCTCTGGACTCATTTTAAGAACTAATGGCAGTAGTAAACATTGAAGTATTTCATGTGCAGTGTCATTTTTTGTCATAATCTATAATATTTTGCAAAAACATGGGGTTTTGTTGGTTTGATTTTACAGAACAGCTCTTACGGATTCTGTTTTCAGTAATTATTATAATAAACTCAAAAAATACAGCTTCGTACTTGTATCCTAATAAGAAAATATTGAAAGCTATAACTAAATTTAATTCATGACATTTATTGTGATGAAGACTCACACTTCCCTTTAATTTGGAAAACAGAAACCTTATTTTTTATGTGAAAAGCTATTTTTGATTGGACTTATTTTTACTAGTTGAAAAAAAAAAATACCAGCCCTCAAATCTTTTTCAAACACAGATGTCGAATGTAAGTTTCTACATAACCCCTACAGACTTCTGTGCCAGATGTTAAGAATGCCTTCAGCTATGTCCCTGTATGTGGGGACTTCAGGTGTTTCTCTGCGCCTTTAATGGTGCTCCTAGAAATTTTGCAGAGAAGGAGAAACTGAAAATCTAAAAATTTGAAAAGACAACTTCTTAAAATCTTATAAAATTCATTTTTTCCATTATTCTATTTTATGTTGTGTTACATTTTTATAAATCTCCACAAACTGGTTGCCATACCTAATAATGAAGTTTGATGGGGCAAATTTTGTTCTGGATTAATTCTGTAAATATTTACTTCAGCTAATTAGTCAGGCATTTACTATGAGTATATGAGGCACTCTCAGGCAATCAATATATCAGAATATTAGTGATTGATTTATATATTTTTTTACTATTAGTGGATTCACAGCACTGTTAATGTGTCATGAATTGATGCACTTTGTTGTCACTAGTCCTATCTGAGGTGTCACTCCAAGAAAGCCATTTGATTTATACCATAACACAAATCCTAAAAGCACACATTTTTGCAGATTTCATTGTTTTATCTGTAAGTAGTATCCACATTGTCTGAATACGTATGAAAATTAGAATATGAAAGGTTTAAAATATTTATATATATTTTTTTAAGCTACCAAATAATACATCAAGTACTTGGAAGTGGTCTAATTCACCTCAGCTTGCTATATCTATGAATGCCTATAATACATGCATTTAAAAGCAGAATTCTTCACATTAATACACCAGAACCGTAATCTCCTGTCTTTCGATGTTAATGTTGAAATAATATCAAATGTAAGTTCTCATTTAATTTATTTCAAATGATGTTTCTAACATTAGAAAAAATATTTTAGCAGCTTTGGCAGAGCAGTAGTAGAAATACTACCGGCTTTAAGACAGAGCTTGACATTTCTAAGCACAATCCTTAAGGTGGATGGATCTGAAGGCAAAATTTGAACCTGGGGGTCCAGAAAAAAATCTTACAGGCTAAATTTAGTGGTTTTAAGCTCTAAACTGTAAGTAATTAAGTAGCCTCTGGTGGAATACCAGATGCCCAAATCTTATTACTGTATAAAATTTAAGAACTTCATTATTTCAACTTTACAGTCTTTCAGATCTTCACCATATATGTTGTTATCAAGAAGTGAGAAATCTAAAGCAACTAAAAGAAGTTGTGATAGTGATTAAAGTAGATCTTTAAAAAACATTTTAAAACACAATATAAAGTTGTATCAGTATCAATCTAAAATAAAATGATATCCAGAAAGTAAAATTCTGAAGCAGAGTCCCAAAGGTGGTTGAGCGACCAGAAGCTGGATATAAATCAAAGGGACTGCATGAAAAAATAGGTGAATACCTAGTTTAGAAATATGAACTTGTAAACCATACGTATTTTTTTGTTGATATTCCTAAGCAGATTTAAAAGAATACTACTTCTCCTTTAAAAGTGCAGCAAATACAGTTAATACTGTAATATATTTAAATAGATATGAAATACATTCCATTGTAGCCACATCCCAAGAGGACTGGCATTTATTGTTGAATTTTTGTTAAGATTTCAGGGTGTAAATGAACCTTCATTACAGACGGGACAAAGCTGATGGAACACCTCAGTGAATACTAGCATTAATAATAATTTTCACTTGTTTGGCTGATATGTCTTCCTTGTGTACCTAGACCGGGAAAACCAAGTGTTTAGTGGTGCTAGCATTCACAGGAAAAAGTCATAAGAAAGAAAAGCTCTCCACTGCGTTTTTCCCATTAGCAAGGTCTTATTTTGCCAATTCATCATTGACATGTTCAGTAGATTGTAGAGAGACAAAGATGGGAAATTTGGAAGATAAGACACAATTCAAGGGTAGGCAAATAAAATTGCAAATAATCTCAGCAGCGATGAATGTTGAAGACATATAAACACGTTTGACTAGTGACTTGAATGCTAACTTCAGATTTATACCTGTGTATATTTGCAGAAACACTTTTAGTTCCAATGAAGCAAAAATATTCAGAACTGCATACTGAAAAATATACAAAACAAAAGTAACATAAAGAATAAAGCTATATGATGATTTTATATACATTATAGAAATTTCACAGGAAAAGCAAAATACAGGAAGCCTTATAAACAGAATTCTGAATTTTTATTGTCATGAAACACATAAACTGTACATAATCTCTTTGTTGTCAGCAGGGGAAGAAAAAGATTAATATATACATCTGCAGCTTAAGAGTAACTGCAGAAAGGTTTACTCCCTGTCATCTTAGAAACAAAAGTAATTTGAAATTCCCTAAAACTGAAAACAGCTGAAATGCAATCAGTCAGAAAGGTTCTTATAATAAACATGAAGCAATCTTGGGTAAGATTACAACCATAGTCCCTGCAAAATCATCTAAGCATATTTTCCAACTAAGGCAATATTTTCCTTCGACAAGGCACTTTACACTGTCTACTTATATTGTCTTTATCTCAAATCTGCTCCAATTCAAAAAGAAATTTAACTTTATTTGGTAATGCAGATGTAAAAAAAGAAAAGTAGATTTTACTGTGCTCATTTATTCAAACACAACCTGCTGTTTTACAAAACTAAGCATAATACTTCACAGAAATGTTCCAAACTGTCTCATAATTACCTACTGAATACAGCATACAATGACTGTACCCTTAATTAATTTGCATCTAAAACAGAAGTCTGCAATGTGTGGCTTTTGAAATTAAATTGAAGTTCGCCATAGATCCCCCCCAAACAGCTATTAAATAATTATCTGTGAACTCTAGTTTTGAAGGTCATAAGCAAACCTGCAAATAGATTAAAAAAAATAGATCATGTCTCACTTTCCCTTACATAGTGATACAAATATATTAGATGGGAAAACCTTAGTCTCACTGGCAGGTACAGAAGCCACTAAGGTGCTGTACTGAAATTTCCTACCATAGGCAAATTAAAAAATTAAGTTGTCTTTTATTAACATTTTCTCCTTTAAACTGCCTACATGATACAGTCTAGTGCACAAAAGAGAGGAGTCTTAAATTAAGTCCAGAGGCTTAGTATTTCTGAGTTGGAGTGGAGGCAATTTTAGCCCAGCTGATTCTTCATATCCATTCAATTAACCTCTCAGATCTTCAGAACAAAAGTCAGTGTGATGGGTGTCATTTTAAGTGAACAAATGTCATCTGTCAAAGTATTGACATACACCAGCCACTCCAAGCCAAGACCAGGATTTGGATGGACAAACTATAAGGCAGTGGAGCTAATTGCTGGTATTTCCAAAACCTTACTTCACAGACCACCTGAAGCTTGGCATTTGAGAATCTCTTCCAGCTTACCTGAAGCTATAACTCTTAATGTGCTCACTACTATTTGCAAAATAATTATTTTGCCATCTGTCCCCATTTGCTGGGGACAGCACCTTGTGCTGGCATTGGAAGTTCCTATCTGAGCAGAATACTGCTTGCTTCACGTTCAGGGTGGGCTTGGACTAGATGGTCTCCAGAGATGCCTTCCAACCCTGACCATTCTCTGATTCTGTGATTCAAGGTGTCAGTGCATACCAGTCAGCAAACAGGAACATCCAGCTTTGTGAGTTATTTTCCGTTCACCAGTTTTGCCTCTGCCCGTGCACCATTTCACCTAAAAACAAATGAGGGCTTTTGGGCAGAAGTCAGGCGACTGCCTTCACAGTTTTGTCAGCACAAGAATGTGACATTTCTTTCAACATCAGTGTGTGACATTTCTTACATTCCTTTTTACAGGGGAGAAGGTGATTGAACACATACTTTAGGGTTCACCTTATCAAATACGTATATGATAATCAAAAGTGAATTTGCACATACTGGAAGTCAATGGTAAGGCTCACATTTAGTCCAAGGGGACCAGAATTTCAGGTTTTCTGTTTCATCGTTTAAGGCTCTGGAAGTGGTACCCCTATTTCATATGGTTTCTCAAAAAATTATTGCGTCTGGCACCAAAGAAGCGTTATAGTGCTTTAGAGTTCCTAGCATCTTGGTGAATTTTTGGTCAGAACAATAGGTGGGAATAACACAAAACAATGCATCGCCTCCACAGTCCATCTTCAGCATGCCCTGTTCTGTCAGTGGGCAGTTTCAAATGCTCTGCAGAAAGTGGTAAAAAACTTAGTAATGGACCCATTGTCATTCTGTGAGATTATAACAATGATTGTATAGACTTAATTTCCCCCCTGATTCTTCTGATGTTTTACCTACAAAAAAAAAAAAAAAAAGATTATATGTTTTCATGTAAAAATTAAAATCTTATCAAGATTTTCCTAGACAGGGAGCAGTAGGAGTGGGATCCAGGAGAAGGAAAGGCAAACTAGAGGCTCAGGTGAGCAGGGACAGTCCCTTTCACCAAGAAGGGGACCATCCCACAGGATCTGAGCAGGGAGAGCAGGGCAGGTTTAGCAATAATAACTGGAGTCAGTTGAGAGTCCAGATCACCAGACAAGCCCACAGCACTAAGTCCAGGTCAAGCCAAGAAGTCAGGATCTGGTCCAGCAGTGGGAACAGGGGTCAGCCAGTGACCCCATGGCCACCAGACAAGCACCTAGTAACAAAACAAGGCCAAGGTTGAACCAGATAGTGAAGTCCATGGTTAGGGTGAGGGTCAGTTGTGACAAAGTCATTGCCCAGCTCTTACGCAGTTTTTTCATGGTACTCAGATCCAAGGTTTCATGGCTGTACCTTAGACAGGCACCCAAACCTCTGGCGCAAGTGCTGTGAGGGGCATGCCATGTCCCGACACTCCCACAGGGCATGTAAGTTACTAATTCTTTCTGAGTAAAGTTGAGTTAGAATGACAAAGGTTTTTTCCTATTTTGAAATCTGTTTTTCTTTCTATTTCATGGGATAATGATTTAGAACAAAGCGTTTAAGCTTTATTTTTAAAGAGTTTTGACATTATTGTGTGCCTTTTATGTTTCTCGGATTGCTCAACCAAACTGAGGCATATGGAATCATCTGTTACATTGGTTTCTCTTAATCTGTGACCTGTAGTATTAAAACTTTGTAAAATTCCCATCATCAGCTAGCTGTGGCAGGGAATCCACAAGGCTACTTACAAATGCTGTTGACAACGATATTTTATGTATTCACCATCAGCAACCTGAATTCTGACTAAGGTTGGCTGAATAAAGAAAAAATTAGCGTCTGGATTAGTGTAAAATTTACATTGTCTTAAATCACTTCTATTTTTATGTGTCTTTCCAAATGAATCAGGGAGTTGAAAGTTAAGTAAAGATGAAAAAAAAAATCATTTTCACTTTGAAACTTCAGAAAAACTTGACCTGTATATCCAGATCTTCCCTAAATGCATTTGTAATGGAAATAACAGCAACAGCTCCATTAAAAATAATAATAATAATAATAAAAAAAAATCTTCATAGAAAACCCCAACACACTGACAATGCATTGTAGCAGGAAATGGCATCCCAAATCTTCGTTCTGGAGTTCTAAACAAAATTCTAGATTTACTGCACTTTCTCCTCGGAACTACAGCTAAAGCTCCATATACTACTACTAAATTTCAGGGAAAAGTTGATAGGGCTTGTTTTTAGTTTTGATTTGGATTTGCTTTTGCTTTTGCTTTTCATAAAATATCAAATCATTTCGGCATTACAGTTGGTTATAGGTTTCTCTATAATTTAACAGGTAGAGAAAATTTCAGCCTGTGAGTTTTTCATTTCCAGACTTACAGAATGTTAAGACTTCAGCTTCTTGGAATATTTGGAGCTTAGCTAAAGCTTCAGTAAAATTACAATATTGATTTAAATTTTATATAAAATAACACTAAGCCAATTATATAATATTATCTAATACTTATATTATTTTATCATACGTAGCCAGTTATTGGTATTTTGACGTGAAGGTACACCTACAATGAGTATGCTTTGTAAATTACCTTAGAGTATCAACATCATTTAAAAATCAGGTTTTATCATACTTCTATTTCTAAACTATCATCTATTAAAAAGAAATAAATGCTGAGTAAATGATGCTTATTAACTAACAGGAAAAGTGTTGAGACTACTTGAGGTTCTTGTCTTTAGTAATTCTGAAAGTTACCTCAGAATCAACTTGTTTAACCTTAAATTAGTCTATCACCCAGGAATTTCACTTGCACGTTCTTTCCACTGATGTGGAAAGTGGCAGTCTCCATATAAAGATAACTGCTATCTTTGTTTCCTTCTGACTTTGAAAATAGCAATGTTTCATACACATATTTGAACAAATAGTTGTTATCGTACAAATATTGCAATTCAGAGTGATAAGGCTTGGTTGGTTAGAAAATTATGCTAATTATGTTAGAAAATATGGAGAAAATACAACAGCATATCATAGCATAGCACACAATGTGTATAAAAGCAGGACAGCACTATAAATGTCTTTTTATTTCGAATTGTCGTTAATTAATATGGAGAGTAAATGCAGGGTCATTTTTAAGTGGGGACATTAATAAATTTTTTGCCCTTTCTTTACAGAAGAAGCACAGAAATCCCTGAAGAGATTTCCTGTTAACATGCAGTACTCCATCTGTGTAAACAGACAAATAAAGCCTGAGAGTCTAGCATTTAATTATAAAAAACAAGTAAGAAGATTAGCACCTAGGGATTGAAAAATAAGAATGCATATTTAAACAATGAGAACTTGCTGCAAAAAGAAATGCAAACCCTATCATTAGGAATGCTTTGTTCACAGACATTGTAATTCCTAATATTGTTTATTTCCAGCCTGTTTAGAATTAAATTGCGAGTGCCATGATTTTCAAGAGCAAAGATCACTGTCTGAATTTTGCCGTGAGTCCCAACGCCAGGTAAATGTGCCCAGCACACTAACAACAGTTCAATCAGATTTGTGATTGCAGACTGTGGTTTCCTTCAATTTCAATTTGGCTTGCTTAGGATATTGCTATTAATTAAAATCCATATTGATGGATTTGCTTGATCAAGCAAAGCAGTCTATAAATTAGTTTTATCCATGTATTACTCAGAACGTCATTTGTTTAATATTCCCATTTCTGATATTTTTTTCCTCCTTTTCCCTCCATATGTATATCTCAGCTTTCAAAATCTTGCCTTCAAGTAGAGGAAGCTTTACCACTGAGACCATACAGGAACCCCTGGGAGAACTGGAAGTTATTGATTAAGCAAGATTCAAGACCATAACCTCAGGCAATAACTGTGTGCATGTGTATGAAATAACGAGTTCAAATTTTGGAGGAGAAGCTGGCGTTGAACCTGATAAGCAGGCTACTGCTGATGAGAACACGAGGTGGAAACACTCTCCAGAGAAACAGCCAGCTATTCACCAGAGATTTGAACTTTCCAAACGAGCCTCATGGTGCTTGTTGGCTTTAGCATGAGACTGCTGTTTCTGCTCCATCATGGGTACCCTTAAATGAAAGGTAAAACAAAAACAATTCAGGGTCCATGCTTGAAGCTGAACATATCATGAAAAAACTATTCCTGCAAGCTCATGGGAAATTCATTCTGTTGCCAAGACCCAAGCAAACACAGCAAGGCAGAAAGTAACACTCTGGATTGAAATATGAGATTGAACATATGTAGAAGCACTTATTTAATTTCATCTCATTTGCTGTTATGGATACCCGCAGCATATGAATGCTGTAAAGGTGGGAAAAAGAAGTATCAGTACATGAGCAAAAGAACAAGGAAAACCAAATTTTCAGAACAGACTGCTATTTCTGTACTTCTGAGTAAAAGACTCTACTTGGTTCAGTGTTTCTGTACTTTCACAATAGAACTACTTTACTTATTTGTTTGCTTGATTGATTCTCCTGCAAATATAGAAGCTATTTTAAAATCAATAGGAAATTTTGGCCGGTGTGAAGGATTTAAGTAACTATAGAAATCTACAAAATATTAGGTAATAAAAAAGGAGGGGGAAAAAGAACAAAAAAAGACGGTCTCTAACAATAAAATCAGATTAATAGTTCCCATATCTGCACTGCAGCATTTTACAATTCGATAACTGTAATTTTATTGCAAAAGTGCAGAACAATAAAGGTACAGTTTCCAAATAAGATTTAAATTAACATCTGTGCATCAAATGGGAAACAGGATCACTGTGTATTGAAATTTCTAACGTTACTTCTGTTATTTATTACTCCACTGATTTCTCAACACAGTCTCAGTGCTCTCTTCTCCTCTCCCTTCACTTTTACCTCCTGTTAACATGAAGATAACAGTGGTCTTAAAGAATGTTCTTACTCTGAACCTTGATGATTTCTAAAAAGAGAAGAAGTCACATCCCATAATACGATAACATATTTTGCTTCTGTTTGAATTATTTGTCCCCCAAGATAAACTTCCTGTACATATCAGAACAGAGTTCATTCAGAAAACACAAACACTTCTCTACTTACTTAACATCAAACTTCTACAATTTCATAATCTGTTTGTTGTTTTGTTTTTAAAGGACCATTTTGATTGTTAACTGTTTCTTTAAAGGAGGCAGTTTAGTGTCCTTTTTAGGTAATTAGATACCTCCTACGTAGGGAGACTGTGGTGGAGCTGAGGGAAAGCCTGCTGGCAGGCTTTCTTGAACCTGAAAAATCATCCCACGCTCAAAATACATTGCCTCCCAGAGAGGATGAAAGTTTCTAAGGAAAATTGAGGAAAAGTCTATAGAAAAAGCATATGCAGGTGTTTGGATAATATTACATGTTTCAGGCAGTGAGCATTTGAGGGCTTGAAGTATAGATGAGCAGTTGTGGAAAGAATGCTCTATTTTTTTCTGAAAAATATCAAAGCCTTTGCAGAGTTTCTGAAATCCTTGGCTGGTAAGCTTCCAGACTAGGTATCTCTCATGAAGTAAAGTCTGTGCAATTTGAGAGTGCATGCCTCTGCTGCTGCTTCCTTACTGCTCTCACCCTTGCCATGAAAAAGAAAAATGAAGGGAAAAAGTTACACTGGAGACTTCTGCTTCTTTAAGGAAGGGGTTGATTGTTCCAGTAGCACCTAATTGCAGTTTTTTCTCTAGTACCTTTCCCCATCCTGTGTGTGAATGCTGAGATATGCCAAGGCAGAGGAAGGGACAAGAGGCAGCTGGTAGGGTAATTTGTGTTGCTTGTCAGACATACTTTAAACTATAAAATACTGCATAGTATGTGCTCAGATAAATTACAGCACGGGTAAAATTGCTTGTTGTTAGTTGTTGTTCTTAGTTTCTTTTGCAGCTTCTGGTGCACAGCAGGTGCATATTCATGGTGGTGGAGCCTTTGTGTCCACGCACCAGGCAAAGGAAGGCATGCTCTACGTGTGTTGTGTTGGGACATCCCGAGAAAGGGCTAGAACGGTTTTCTGGCATGTGCTCGACTCAGCTGCTTCTTTCCCCAAAAACAGTAGAAGACAGAAGAAAGGGACTGCCACATGCTCAAAAAAATATCATTTTCAATCAATTTAAAATGAAGTATCAATAACAGTAAATTCCTAATTTGTTTGTAAGATGAGGATAGGGGTGGGGACTGTAGTTAAATTCTTCCTCCAGGTGTATGTAGCAAAGCTCCTTCACAGAACTACTGAGAACAGGCAAAAATGCTATAGGCCAATTTTTTGTACATTTGAATGGAGATGTTGCTACAGCACTTTGGAGACCCTGAGAAGGAAATTTCAGAAAAGTCCCATTCCATGTTTCTCAATACCATTGTATAATGGTCAGATTTTGCTGTGACTGGTGCTTTGTCAAAATCACATCTTCTAGTATGTTGCTAGATTCTTCCTTTTGTACTGTAATTTTAAAGACAACGTGTTCAGTGGTAATTATCTTTTATTAGGTAAGATATTTCCACAAAGATGATTACCACAACCTTCAGGCTGCCATTCCATTTCAGGCACTAATTTTCAATTTTTAATAAACCTTGACATGGATGAAAGCAGGCATTCATATGATCTCTCTTCTAATACCTTTTAGAGAACAGCCACTGTTCTAACCCCTGCACTGTAATTATAGCTCAACAGCTCAGCAGCCATATCTATGTTAAGGAAGCTTTTGTCCTTGTTTGGAAAAAGAACCAGGAGAACTGAAAACAGTGTTGATCTTTTGGGTTGTGAATTTATCTAGTAAAGATCCTCTCGGAGGCTGGATTGAAGGATGATGTCTTTAAATAAATGCTGACATTCTGCAGATTAAGATTCTAACCCAGTCATTTTAAGTTTGGAAACTGAAATTAATGCATTCTAAACCCACAACTTTACATGTTTTTTTTACAACATCAGTTTGCAAAATAATTTTTTGCCTTTGGGAGATTTAATACAGATCTAAAGTGGTGTGGCTAAGATATTTCCAAATAAATACAAGACCAATAAACACACTGTGTGTAGATTTGTCAATAAGGCACACATACAGCTGGAAAGTGTATTTTTCACCTCTGCTGATTGTTTTTACGGCTTTGAGTTCTTACATTTTATCAGTATACCTAGCATGGTAAAAATGGTAAAAAGCCTGGCTTTTTTCTTTTCTTTTTTCTTTTTTCTTTTTTCTTTTTTCTTTTTTCTTTTTTTTTCTTTTTTCTTTTTTCTTTTTTCTTTTTTCTTTTTTCTTTTTTTTTTCTTTTTTCTTTCTTTTTTTCTTTTTCCTTTTTTCTCTTTTCCTTCCCTTCCCTTCTCTGTCCTACCCTACCCTACCCTACCCTACCCTACCCTACCCTGCCCTCTCCTTTCTCATTTCCTTTTATGAATTTTGGGATGCCATTGTAGGTTTTCACAACAATAGTGCAAAGAGATAGCTTAAAATAAACCTTTGCATCTTAAGGGTTAATATCAAGAAAATAAATAATCTAATTTCTGTTTAAACTTATTTTTAGCAGTGCAAACCTTGCTGATGCTCAGCTTTGATTGCTGTACCATCCGTTCACCAGTCCATTCATCTTCACTCTGGTGCTCACCATAATTCAGTGATATAAAGGGGGGGGGGGGGGCGGAGGGCGGGGGTTTAAGCAGAACTTTTGTAAAAATTGGTCTATATAAAGTTTATTATTAGAGAAGAGCCTGCACTTCTTTCCTGCACAGTTGATTGACAAAAAAAGTAGAACAGTACTGGAGTATGAATCATTCTAGTAGTTGAAAGCCTTACTGCAGGACATTGACTGGTGGAGATAAGCCTGCTCTGGTTTCTGCTGAATTTACAAGTTACCCTGCAAAAAGAAAGGAATTCACAACACATTCTTGTTTGAGAGGGACTTTAAATCTTAGGTGGTTTTTATACTGTAGGAATACTCTTATGAGCATGCCTTACAGGATGTGGTAGCTTCTGGAATATTTCTTCCATTTTTCTTTTCATTTCTCCATCTTTAAACTGATGATATGAAGATGACTGTTGCACCTCTGTCACCTCAGAATGGCTAGCTAAATGACTGGCTTTGATGGTGCAGTATGTTTCGCATATGTTTGGGTGACACTGCTTGAACACACTCACACAGACCATATTCATATTATTCATACAACGCCTATATGCTCTTATCTTTTTGATAAGCCTCTGTATACTTAAGTAAGGAGATGGAACCAGGCATACATGCACCGGAAATATAAATCCTTCGCTTTCTTGTACATTGACAAATGTGCTTTTTTTTTCAGATTTCCCTCTGCCTCAAAGCCTAATGCATTACAATTTCAAATAGTTAAATATTGTATTTATATGTTTTCAAATATATCTCTGAAGCCATGACTGGTTAGCAACCTTTCTATTTTACTTGCATCTCTAGTATTTTCCTACTGTATGCCCAGCTGTGATGACAACTGAAGTGATACATTGCATTGTAAAAGTTTTCATGGTTTTTAACAGTTATTGAAGCTACACTGACTCTATAGCTTTATTTAAGCAGTGCTTCTTGGGCTCACGAGCAATCTTTATCAAAAGTAGACAATAACATCTAGAGTCAGCATCTAAAAATGAAGGTCTGAAAAAACATTTTTCTTTTCCAGTTTCTCTGATCTCAACCTGCAAAGACAAGCCTGTTTTTAAGCATTCTATTTTAATCTACTTCAGTAAGACCTTTGTATATGAAGAGCATTTAATTGTTTCAAAGCCATATTTAGCACTAGTAACAAATAACAAAGACCTAGACAGATGCTTTGCCTCCCCAATGTTTAAAATACTTTTGTATAATACCATAAATCTGCAGAAATCTGGCTGCATTTTTTCCATCTGAGACTGCAGACAAGTACATTCAATTCTGCATTCACTCTTGGTCAGAAAGGGTTCTTTTGCCTTTGAGATTGGAGGGGTTTTGCTAAAGATTAAGGGAATACAGCATTTTAATTGTGGCTAATTTATCAAGTGGACTGCAATGCACCTTGGTCCACCTTTATATCGTTTGAACTTCACCTTGTGGGATGTTGTGAATTCAATTGCCTGTGTTGGGGCTTTCAGTGTTTTCAGCCAGAAACACATGCACAGTGCAGATGATCTTCACATTTACACTGAGTCATACTGCACACATCAACTTTACAGTGAGTCAGTACAAAGCACTTGCATTAAATCAGAGGCAAACTGAATATGATGCTCCTACAGAGCTGCTTGTAGTGCTAGGCGTATCTGGGATATTCCTGGAGTAATTGGTAAACTTTGTAACGTAGTGAAATCTTGGGTAAATATTTGAAGATTCCAGACTCTATTCAGAGACGTTTTCTGAAGGTTAAGAGGGCTTGTCCAGGAAAAAATAGCCCTGTAACACCTCTGTGTGCCACAGGAAATCAAACAAGTCAGGTTTTCCATCTCATTCTTACCTCTGAACACAAGGCTTTCTGATGGAAATTGTTGCCTTCACTTAGATTATGGTTGTGACAGTGAAAGGAAAATAGAAGGGGTTCCTCACATTTCAGTCTCTCTCAGAAAAGTCTGACAATTTAATTAATGTATTTTAAAATCCGAGTAAGGTTTAAGAACTTCAAAGACCAAGAAGAGTGAGTTCATACTAACTTTGCAGTTCTGGTTTTTTTCCCATCCTGATCTTAATCCATAGTATCACACTAAGGAGATTGGGTCTTCAAACTCTGAGCTAAGGGAACTGAATAAAATAACTACTTAAATTTACATATGAGTAAGGGTGTGAGGGGCTGACAGTGACAAATTCAATGTCCTTATTTTGCAAGTGCATGGAAATATGTCTGGGGCTTATAATGATTTCCTGAGTGAAAGAATGAGTGAATGCTTTGATTTGGGCATTTTAACTTTTCCTTTCTGTGTGCTCATTTCAAACTTTCAAGTGTCTATGAGCTACAATTCTCAATAAATGCAGGTGGAAGGAATTAAGTAAGTTCTGTGTTTATCATATTACAGGCAGCTGAAAGATGAGAGAGGATTACATTCCTAATTTTGCAGATGAGTTGCTTTTAAATTATTTGACTAGAATTTTGATTTCCAATCCCTTACACTTAAAAGCTTGCCAGTTAAGATTACTTCCTGTTGATGTTCTGCACAGGAGAAGGTATGTCCATTCTTCATCACCAGATCTGTGAAAGCATGCAGAGCAATCACCAGCAACCACAGTCGTGCTTACCAGAAGCTAGGGAGTTGTCAGATGTATTGATGAATAATGCAGTGGGATAGTTTGCCAGCCTGGATGTAGCATATTGACCCTTACAGGGTTCAAATCTTTTGCCAAGAGTCTGATGGAATTAGTCTAAGACCTATGGATGAAATTCAAATAACCACAGGTGTACTCTAGAATACTTAAAATGTGTATTTACTATTCACAAGTATCTATACCCTCACATAAAACTTTTTCATTCATTATCATGAAAGTCATTTTAGTGCCATTGGAGTAATCTCATACAGTACTATTCTCCAGGCTTATCAAGTGAAATAAGAACTTTTGGCTTAAAAATTTTACCAGCTGTTCACCCTGTTGACTGTGTGAAATTGTGTATTGACACAGCTGTCTCCTCCAAGTGTATTCTTTTGGCCCAGTCAGACAGAACTTCAGTCAGAAACAGCTTCTAAAGTAACCTTTTTCTGGCTGCGAGGGTGGAGTAGAGTAGACTCCATCTCTCCCAGTTCTGGTTACAGGTAAATAATCAATGTATACTTTTTTTTAAAAAAGATCTTATGATCAACAGCATACTGTTTGGCCAAATTTGAGTCCAAACTCTCACTATCAAGGAGAACTTAAATATGAAATACTCTGCTCACTTTTACCAATAAAAAAACATCTCTTTCTGGAAGGTAGTTCTATGTGCACTTTCTCCTTTGTAGCTAGAAGAGCCCTGGATCAGTTATTCCCACTGAGAAGTTAAGATTTTTAATTATTTCTATTACAAAATATCACTAAAGGATCCCAAGCAATTATTTTTTCTGGAGTTTTTGCAAACCAATCTGTTTCAAGATATGCTTGTATCTGAAAATGCCATCGTATAATTCTGTAATTCAATGATGGTTACACTTGCTGAGCAAAAATCCTCTTAAATGGATGATACAAGTGTAAGATAGCTGTGCATACTAAATGATGGAAGAGAATAGTGACTTTTTTATGAATAAGTCAGTAGGAAACAAAGTGGGCACTGAATTTTTATCAGAGTAATTTGAATTTCTTATCAATTAAGCCAGCAAATGGATATTCCTGAACCTTCTATAAATGTGTATACCATAGGGAAATGTGCATTTGGGTATTGAGGAACAGTATTCAGAGGAACAGTAAAATTAAGGAAAATGTAGGTAGAAAATGAGAGGCCAGTTAAATTCCTTCTTGGAGCAGAAGGTGGACAGAGTGGGAGTGAAAATGCTGCATGAATAATTGAAGACAAAGACAAATGACTGTTTGTGAAACATTGGAAATGGCCATGCATGACCAACAGGAGTTACAAACCAGGAATAAAAGAATGTCTCTCCCCCATTCAGTTTCTGTCATCACACTTCCAGAATATGGATAATCTAAATGGGTCTCAAAGCCTTAAACTAGAAGTTGAATGTAATTTTTCAGATATAAAAACAAGGTCTTGAAGATAGCTTTGTAAAAAGGGGATAATAAAGTGAAAAGGGATGAGGAGCAAGGAAGGTATTTCCTGATTCTGGCCAGACTAAATTGGAGTTGGGGCTAGGCCAGTTTGCACTGAATTGCAAGGTCTTATAGCCCTTCCACCACTCAGAGACCAGGGTCCCAAGAACACCAAGTGATCTGGAGCTGACTTCTCCTTTTGTCACCCAAAACCTGCCTAGAAAGTCTGTGCATCCTTGAAGGTTCGGTGAAATGTGGTCCACATCGCTAGAAACCTGATGGATTTCAGTTTTCTATCAGCTTCCAAGGCTAAACCATTTTCTGGTGGTCATGTTTCTGAACTGGTTTTAGCTTTTACACTGATTGTGATAGAATTAGATCTGCAAACACAACCATTTGCATTGATTTATTTGTTTAAGTAAGTCAAGCAGTTCAGAAAAAAATGGTTGAAAGTCTGGGGGGAGAAAACACATAAATATTTATGGCTTTCTTTATAATTTGGACAAAATGCTCCTCACACTAAAGTAAATCGGTTATTGCTCCTTTCAGTAGAATACAGACTAAGAAATTAAGTAGATTTAAGAAATATAATTCCTTCATCTTCTTTGTATCTCCACAGCTAAGTTTTAAATCAAAGTAAGCATATAATTTCATTTGAAAAATTATTCTACATGCCCAAGTTCAGACAACATTTTGCCTCTGTCTCTGTTCTTCTGACTGTACCCCACTATGTCTTGGATTAAGCTAGAAGAATAAGTGCTGCAAAGAAAAGTTGTTGTTATAAAGTTTCTGACAACAGTAGCTGCAAAAGGGAATAGAAATCTCACAGACTTCTATTGCAGAAAGTCTGCTGGAGCCCGTGCAAACCTTATAAACTTCAAGGAATTTTTCAGTAGTAGTCTAACACAGCATTACATATGCACAGCAGAATTACTTATACAGATTGTTAGATTGATATCATGGATTTCTATTCATAATTTAATAGACTTATGTAAAATGAATATGGAACTATTTTTACAAAAACCACTGTGCATGCCTTAAAGTCCACAGCTAAAAAAAATGACATTTCCTATTTAATAGTTACTTGTGTCAATAAAGATATTATTTTTGTATTACCATGCATACTGAACAACAAAAGTGACTGAATTAAAAGCATTTATTCTGAAATTTTAAGCTCAGTTATGCTTTCATAAGAAAATGCAGACATGTAAGACGCAATTATTGTAAGTAGGAATTGTTTTGAGATGATAGGCCATATAGAAAAGATTTGGTAATTGCTAAAAATAATTTAAAAAAGGAACCAATACAATTCTTTGAGGATGCAATTTTAATATTGTTTTTCCCAGAAAGAGAAATGTTTTTTAATGTAAACTTTCTGTTTTGTTGCAATGATGGTTTGCACCATTTTTGAAATTTCTACAAGATTTTTTTGCCTGAAAATTATTTTTAAATGGTTAAGATGCTAAAGCACTAACATGGAATATATAATGCATGAGTTTCATATTTATTTATTGAGGCTTCAGAACACAAGAATTTATAGTGTGTGGGGAAGGGGGAAAGGGACTTGAGGAGCATGGGTGTTTGACAGAAGGGCAAGAGGAACTTTCTAATCATCACAAAATACTGAACAATAATTCCTTATACCCTGAGAGTCTTGGATTAAGGTTTTTACCTATGCATTTTATTAGGGTAAAGACGATTAGAAATTTCATTGTGCTGCTATCCAAAAAATGAATTAATATAGCACTGCCTTTATTTAATGTTAGTTACAGTTCCCAAGTACTGTATGTAACAAATCTAGGTTTATTTGAGAATTCACTATGTATAAAATACTCTCCAAACCTTTTAAATAAGAATTCCTTCTGAATGGATTCTAAAGCAATATTTAACAACATTAAACTCTTAGAGCAGAACATCAAACTACATAAAGCTTTGCTTCACACTTAACTTTCGTTTCACTAAAATAGTTTATCTTCTGTTAAAGTTTAGCATGTGTGATTAATGCCTGGCAAAAGCTAAGAACCTCAGAAAACAATTCAGGGAAAGAAATATTTAATGCCTATTGAAGACTTTCGGCTCAGTAAATATCAAATTGGTCATGTTCCTAGATTTTACCCAAAGCTAGTTTTTCATTGTATTAGTAAACTAATTTTCAGAATTCAGTAGTTAAAAGGTTGTGGTTTACTTGAACGCAAGGTCTGAGGATTTCACTTTTGACTACAAGTGTCCTATTCAGATCTTTTTCAGGATCTGAGCCTTTAGATTAATTGATGTTACTGGGGCAACCTCCTTGTATAAAGCCAGGAATTTGTTGTAAGTAGAGATGTTCAGAAAGGAATGGGCTCAGGTAAGGTGGTTTCGTTTTATTTTTGTCTCAGTCGGGTCAAGGTAAGAACAAGATATAAAAGTTCCCAGCATCAATTCCAAACATGTAGTTAATCAGTGTGGAATTCCCTGTGACACACACAATACAACTCCTAACTGCTACAGCATCAGAATTTGAGTTTTTATAATTGCAATAGCAGATGTTTCAGAAGACCATTAAGTGCTATGTTAAAAACCACAAGTTTTTGCGAGTCTCTGCCCCAGCTTCTAAACTGAAGATAAAGTGCTGGAGAGCAGGATTTAAATATGTCAGGTCACAGTAAAAGGTTTGAGTTTTCTGAGCTTTAATTTACAATTCCTAATGTTAAGTCACAAGCTGCATAACAAAAATAACCTGTGAATTTGATTTTTATCACCGTTCTAGTATGCTACCAATACCTACCAATACTTAAGCATATTACTATTCTTAACATCTTCTGAACTTGAGGCTTATTGCCTCTATGTAATATATTTGTTCATTTCTGTTTGCTATTTACTAATTGGAGGAGTGTTTGGGAAATTTAAGACTAGGATTAGGAACAGGACAATGTTGTTTTCATACCCTCTTCTATACCTTATGAAAGGATTAAAACATGTCTTTTGCTTGACTGGTTTTAAAATTACTTTTTATCATCCTTTTATTGACGTAATATGTCCATGGGTCCATTTTAGATCTCAAATATGCTATTTAATGTGTACACAGAATATTCCTAATTGTCCTTGCTCCTGTTACAGAAAAAAACCACAGTATTTTGGCTAATATTTTTATTCAAGCCATTTTCTGAAACCCTTCAGAACTTCCACCTTCTCAGATGTACCTGGAGTTAAAATCTTTATTGAATGAGTCTAAACAATGTTAATTCATTATTAAAGCCTGCGTTACTTCTTTAGAATTACCTCTTACCTCTCTAGTTACCTCTTTAGACTCTAGTTACCTCTATATACTCTTACCTCTTCGGACTTCAGGCTGGTATTACAGTGGTAAAAGGTGTGACATGGAGAGAACACAAGCTATTCCCTCATTTTCTCCAAGTGAAACAATAAGCTTTTGTATCTTTAAGCATTCAAGCTTGCTGTCTGTTTTTATGACTTTATTTCACATATGTATAACAAAAAGGCTGCTATTCCTAGACTTGAATAGAACATCTCTTTAATTAATAGTTTTAATATGCTGCTTCTTTCCTTCAGGAAATCTGTTATTCTCTGAATAACTGTTCATTCTGCTGAAATGATTGGGTGCAGGCAAAGCGCTTGCTGTCTAAAAGCAGTTTCTCAACCAAACTTGTCTGCCTCCTGCTTGCTTGGAGTATACTGACTATAACTTTAAACCATTTTAACATTTAGGATGCCTTTAAGCCTTATTTTTTTGCTGAATATTTGGCCAAGTGCTGTATGTGTCTTCTTTGAAGTAGGTGTACCAAACAGAAGCATCAATGCAATTAATTTTGAAGTAATTGAAAGGACAGAATGTAGCCCCAAACAATAACATATTATTATTTTCCTAACTGCAATTCCATGTGTGTACCAGTTCAGATCCTAGTGAGACTGCTAACTCCCGGTTTTCCAGGGTAGCGAATGGGTCTTTGTAAATGAAGGCCCATGCTGATACTACCCACAGTTCAGAATTTTTATGTGGCATTAAGCAGTATTGTGCTCTTGTGCCTTATTAATTATGGAGCCTCTCACTGATTCTGTAGTAGTTTTTCTTCAATGGTACCCTGATGTGGAAACACAGCTTCTTTTGATGAAAGCTGTCACACTGAAAGCAGCTCATTAACTTCAGTCTTCCTCTCTGATATGACAGGCTTCCCCAACCAACTTTAGATGCGTGGTAATAAAGTTTTACCTCTTTTCACAGTTATTCCAGACAGTTCATCATGCACTTGCAGACAGAAAGCTGCACAGACTTCATCACATCAGGGGTCCTCTGTACTTCAGATGCCCACAAAATTCTAATGCTAATAGGAAAATTACTTAGATCATAACTCACAAACACGCATGCTGTGCAGAGATAACAGGGGTTTTCTCCTACTGCCCTCCTTCCCCCCTGCCCCCCCCAGTCTTCTAAATTTGGAAGGTCTGAAATGTCATCTCCTTTTTCTTTTTTTAATCTCTTTACATGCTCATTTCACATGAGGTTGGACATCTCTGTGGGAGGTGTCATGTGAGACAGACAGAAGGTCATGATGCATTCCCATAATTTTAAGAATAGTGTTCCCAAGGGTGTAGTGTAGTGAGTAACAGAAGAATGAAGCAAGGAAGTTTTGTATTTCTCAACCAAAAAAATTGTAGACTGAAATCGCATTAGTTATATAGCCTTAGAATCTGGCTGTTTCTACTAGTCAGTCTTGTTTCAGAGCAGTAGCCCAGCTTTAAATGCCACATCTTACTGATTCCATTTACTAAACAGTGTTTTGGACTTCAGTGTTTAGTGCATATGAACAATGTTAATTTTTGAAGGAATTCAGCCAACAGTTTTGCTCCAGAAGCTCATTAAGTGTTTAGCAGAGACGCTGCTTAGAGATTGTCACGTTGGTTTTAAGGTAGCTATGCCCTCCAGTACCTATCCAACGGCATGCACCAACAGCAGGGTTTCATCAAAACCTCCCGTGACATCCTGCAGTGGTTCTCATGAATGTGAAAGGTCAAATGTTGTGTACATCTCCCTAGCTGCTAGTTACTATGAGCATTTAAATTGCTCTTGCACCTCTCTCCTGTTTCTTCATCTGCCCCCTTAGGCTTCTGGTCTTCCCGTCTTATTCTACCTCTATTGCTGCCCTGCTTTTCAGAAGTCCTTATGTCTCTTACTGAATACTAAATTGATTATTGGTCCTTTATTTTTCCTTTTCCTCCTTCTAACCTTAACCTTGCACCCTGGCATTTGTTATCCTTACATTAAGAATGAAAAGATTCAGAAATGTTGCCTGAAGACCCAAAACGATGACAGCATTCTCTGAGCTGTACCATGAGAGAACTAGAGGCTTTCAGGCAGGGGAATGTCTTGATAGCAGCAGCATCAGGTGATTTTTTAAGGTTGTTGCTGGTGGTGGTGGTTCTCTTGTGTTTCATGGCAATGATTTTTAAAACCTGATATGATGAAGGTGGTGATCCTAAACTAGAGCAACAACTGTTTCAGAGGAAGCATGACAGATCTGCACCTACTGTAGAGTTTTCAGGCACTACGCACTGCTGAGTCAGCTTCTTGCTTGGCTATGGGGCTTGTATCTGTTGGTGCTGGTATCTCCATATGGGATAGCCTGTCATTTTACTGCAGGAGGGAACATGGTGGCAGTTGCCCTTACCTGTTGATCCTATCTTTGTGCAGGCAGGCAGTAGAGTTTGCTGGAGGAAGTTCCTCTGGAGAGGAAGAAGCAGCTTCTCAGGACAAGGTGGCATTTCCAGGAGAGGAGGGGCAAAAGGGACATGTTTGTTGTGGCTGTTGTCAAAACACTCCTTTGGGGTGTTCAGAAGGGTTGGCGGCAGTCTTGGGATAATGAAGATACACATCTGGCAGAGTCTGAGGAGCCGGAAGCTCTGGGAAACTGGCAGAACCTGCAAGAGACTCCTTACCCAGATCCAGAGCTGCCAAGTCATGTTTGTTGGCAGCTAGTTGTGAAGACACCAAAGGAGGAAGGTCAGCTGCTCCTAAAGGAGGGCGACCAGCTCCCCAGTAACTGTTGCACCTCAGTATGCATAGTCATCAACCAGGTGCCCATGCCCCAGGATTGCAGGTGCTGTGCCTGACACCTTGACTAGGACACATTAGCCTAGATAGTCCCAGAGAAGCCAATTTAAAGGCTCACAGAGCCTTCCTGTCCATCTGTGTGTATAATTGCCAAGTTTTTGTAAGTTTTCAGGCTCTGCTCCAGTTGAAGGTTAGGATAAAATTTCAGAATAATTGTGTTGATATGGTGAGAACAGGTTAACCTACTGCCATACAGGTTTCCTAAAGACCACTACCCCTAACAAACTCATATGGGGCCCACAAGAGAATTATCCTATTATCCCTACCCCACACTTTTCTCTGAGCACCTCAGAGAGTGTGGGCCACACTGACCTTTAAGAGACCACAGATTTCTATTGTTTTAATATTTGCAGTGACCCATTTTATTTAGCCATTCTATTAGTTTAGAATTCTTTCCATTCTTCTTCTTGGTCATTGCCTGAAAAAGTACCTTTTAAGAATCGGAAGAGGAAAAGAAAAGAGTTTGCACATTGTATATATGCACATTGCACTGCATAAGGCTCCCCACTTACCCCCTGGATGACAGCTTTTGAGGGAATAGATTTACAGCAAGAGCTCATCTTCTGAGCACCTGATGTGTGGGAGAGCAGAGGCAGTTTCTGGGATGATAGAAACTCTCTTGCCTACAAAACCATTGGCCATAGGTGGCTGTGATGAGGCGGCAAATTTCTGCCAGTTCTGAACAAAGTGTTTGACCCCAAGATGAAGACACATGGGTGGATTTATCTTGAGAGTGGAGAAGAGGAGAGTTATACAGAAACTCATCAGTTTGGGGAGTGGACAAAGAGAGATTTCTTGCTATGCACATGCAATCAAAAAATGCGTTTCTGAAAAGCGAAAGTAAAAGCAAAAAGAGCAAATGACTAAAGCTCAATGTTAGCAGCATTTGCTTGATGTATCAAGTCTTTGCCCAGGTAGTCCAAATACATCACCTGAAACAGCCCAAAGGACATAGGGAGCAGGCATGTTTTTATTTGCACCCTGCTGTGAGTCTTTCAACAAAGCGCCCTTCCCAGCTGGTAGATGGCTGCAGCAAGCTATGCTCTCCAGAGAAGGAAAAATCAGAACTTTTTCATTTATAAAGAATATTTCTCTCTGACAAATATTACGTAGGCAATTTCATTTTACTTCAGTTATTTTCCTGAGGCGCTAAACCTGGTTCAGAAAAGAATCCAGACATAGCTGGAATTAATTTTGTAAATAACACATGGTGCAATTTATTCTTTCTCTACCAAATCGGCAACATTACAAAGTGCTGTAAGCTTTCCAAATTATGTGACAACTTTTCTGGTGCTTGGAAGTACAGATCTCTTTTCTCTAGGAATATAAAATAGCCTGTATTAAGGAGGAAAACTGAGAGCTTTTACACTGGGTTAACACACCCACTACCTTGCTTATGGGTGTATACGCCAGGGTGACAAAACGTATGACATGCTATTTTCAGATTACTGTTTGTGATACCATTTAGCATGGAATAGGCCTGCATGCCCTATGCCTGTGTGAAATGCCCTGTTATTTTCAATCTGTTCCATTTAACAAATTGGCACTCTGTAGGAAAGCTAGTCTGATCATTCCTTACATGAGTCTAATTTGCATAAATAGGAAATGTCCCTTCGTAAGTCTTTTAAAGGGTGTTGGGTTTTATCCTGTTCATTGCTAGAATATTGTCAAGCATTATAATCCTGCATCACATTATCTCTCTGGACTTTTATTGCCTTTTCTTGCTTTTTGAATGTTTCCTTATGCTATGAGGAAAGGAAGTCATAAATAAATTTGCATTGTTAATTTTTTTCTTTTTAAAGTATATACAGCTGTCATTAAATGAATCAAAATTAAAGTATCTTGCAAACAAAACAGCCATTCTGACCAATATAACAACACATTCTATTTCTGCCTTTCATAAAAATTAAAATCACTTCTCTAAAATTTTACAGTCTAGAATGATGTGTCTATATGAGAACACTTGCTTCTGGAGTCTGAATTAATACTGCTGTAAACCTGTTAAACTAAACTGGGAACTGGTGGCCTTCCAGCAGCAATAAATACAGTCACAGACATTAGGGAATTAAGAGACAGGGAATTCAGTCTAAAAAAGCAGCAAACCTTTCTTCTATGACATAATACCTTCTAAGAAAGATACAGGAGAGCAATGAATTATTTGAAAACCAGGTAGTAACCAAATTAGAACATTTAAACAGCAGATTGGGCAGACAATTGCAAAAGGAAGAACTGTCTCAGGATTCAGGTCCTATGATATAGAAAATGGCTACAATACAGAGTCAGAAACAATTTGGGTTGCTGATTCCTTGTATAACAAAAGTTAAGAAGGTGGAACCTTCTTAACCAGTGGCATCTACTAGTGATCAGCTGCTGAAATGGCTGGCTGAGGAAATGCTGAGTCTCCTGGAGAGGTATCAGGAGGGTGGTTTGTAGCAAAGGAGGAAAGTGATCAAAGCCTCTTCTTTAGCCCGCCCTGTTAGCTTTCTGGGGTTTGAAAATGCAGAAACTGAAGCAGTCTATAATACTGAGAAGCCCAATGAATGGGCAGCCTGCTTGGTCACCTCAATTGAACATCACATCCATCAGCTCCAATGTTTCTGATGTCCAAACAATTATTATGTCTGCCTTGTAAAACTAATACCTACATATACTGGCCATCTGTTTAGCTCATATAAAGTAGGTCTCACTCCCAGATTTACTGCAATTGTGTTTTATGGTATAGGCACTTACGTGTTTGTCTGAAATTAGGTGGAGAGAGAATCTGTGAGTTCTTCACATGCTCTGCCACACTCTGACACCTCCTCTGGAAATTAGACCTGGAACACATTTCTTCTTGCCCAGTTTTCAGCAGAGCAGACAGTTGGGTGCCTTACTCATGTCTAGGAGATTGTGGAAGACCATATGGTGAGCTGACTGTCTCAAAGCGTGTTTACATCCCTGCTGAGCTTGGTGCAAGACTACCTGGTGGTTTAACTGAACTCTGCAGTTGTGGACCAGACAATAAGCAAACAGCCACCTGAAACCAGACATCGACCAGGGTCAAGGAATGGCCACGTTGTTTTGGGGGACACGTTCAGACATGAACGACCACCTCAACCTGCTGAGGCATGTGCAGTCCATGACAAAGGACCACACAGCCACCATGTGCACCCCTCGGAACCAGCATGCCGACATGGGGAGCACGCAGGGACATGCAGTACTTGCTGTTGTCTGGGAAATGGCGTCCCTGAATACCCTATAAAAGACTGCGTAAGCAAACAACAAGGGGCGTGATCTGGAGACCCCCACCACCGATGGACAAAGAAGCTACAGACCAACAGGACGCCGCTGGATCCATGGTGGTGACTATCTCTTCCAACTCCATCCTGACTGCTTGCTACGTTTCTTTCTGTTCCATCCTTCCTTCCCTCTCCTATCACTATTTTCTTATGAACACTCTGCTCCAATAAAATTTCCTGATTGGCGGCACTTGACCTCGTTTGCATCATCATCTCACTCCAGATATAACATCAAATCTCCCCAGCTCAGGCTTTTATGGACCAGAACAGATTCTCCTTACTCCCACTTGGAATTCACAAGATGGTCTACAGAAGGCTTGAATATATGTACCACTCCATTCTGTGAAAGATGGGGCACTTTCTTTAAAGGATGGTGTGGAAGCTTTAGTTTGATAGACTAGCATTAGATCTTTTTGTTGTGAGAAGTAAAAGGTCTGAATTCCTTTTCATTTATGAATTACTTCTTTTCAACTTAATATAAGAATACCCTTGGAGGTCTCAAGCACATCCTCTCCTCCGCAGCTACACCGTATTTATACCCAACAAAATGATACTTAAGGGAAGGTTTCAAGCATCTTTACCTGAAGGAAGGCTACCGTTCTTCAACCCCTGCTACCACTATGCAATGATATAAACAAATAACAAAAACTAGGATGAAATAACAAAATCAGCACTACGATAAATGGAATTATATTCAGCAGAATTCCTCCCCATACCGTTTTTCACCATTAGTGGGTCCCTTTCCATTTGAGAGAGAGCATCTCTGTGTTGCATTTGAAAGAGCATCAACAACCTCGACTCTCTCAGCCTGTCTTCACAGCAGAGGTGCTGCAGCCCTCTGATCCTCTTCGTGGCCCTCCTTCGGACTCACTCCAACAGGTCCATGTCCTTCTCATGATTGAGCCCCCACAAGCAAATGCAGCACTCCAGGTGAGGTCTCACCAGTGTGGAGTAGAGGGGGACAATCACCCCTCTCAGCTTGCTGCCCAGATTTCTTTTGATGCAGTCCAAGATGTGGTTGGCTTTCTGGGATGCTAGTCCACATTGCTGAGTCACGTTGAGTTTCTCATCAACCAGCATATACAGGTCTTTCTCCTCCAGGCTGCTTTCAGTCCATTCTGCGCCCAGCGTGTATTTGTGCTTGGGATTGCCCTGATCCATGTGCAGCACCTTGCACCTGGCCTTGCTGAACTTCATGAGGTTTGCACAGGTTCACTTCTCAAGCCTGTCAGGGTCCCTTTGGACAGCATCCCTTCCCTCCAGCGTGTCAGCCGCACCAGACAGCTTGATATTATTGGCAGACTTGCTGAGGGTGCACTCAGTCCTGCTGTCCAAAAAAGATGTTAAACAGCACTGGTCCCAGTAATGGCGCCTTGTTACTGGTCTCCACTTGGACATCAAGCCATTGGCTGCAACTCTTTAAGTATGACCATCCAGCCACCTTCTTATCCATTGAGTGGTCCATTCAACAGATCCATGTTTCTCCCATTTAGATACAAGCATGTCATGCAGAACAGTGTCAAAAGTTTTGCCCAAGCCCAAGCAGATGATGTCAGTTGCTCTTCCCTCATCCAGCCATGCTGTAACCCCATTGTAGAAGGCAACCAAATTTGCCAGGCACAATTTAGCTTTAGTGAAGCCATGTTGGCTGTCACCAATCACCTCCTTATTTTCCGTGGGCCTTTGCATAGTTTCCAGGAGGATCTGCTCCATGAACCTGCCAGGCACAGAGTTGAGACTGACTGGTCTGTAGTTTTCCCTGGGTCTTCCTTATTTCCATTTTTATATATGGGGGTTGTGTTTCCCCTTTTCCAGCCTGTGGGAACTTCACTGGACTGCCACGACTTTTCAAATACGATGGATAGTGGCTTAGCCACTTCATCCACCAGTTCCCTGAGGACACGTGAAGGCATCTCATCAGGTCCCATATACTTATGAACCTTCAGGTCCCTTAGATAATCTTGAGCCGGATCTTTTCCTATAGCAGGTGGTTCTTCATTCTCCCTGTCCCTGCCTTTGCCTTTTGTGACTTGGGTGGTGTGGCTGGAGCACTTCTCAGTGAAAACCGAGGCAAAAAAGTCATTGCATACCTCAGCCTTCTCCATATGCCAGGTAACCAGCTCTCCCATTTCCTTCTGGAGAGGGCCGACATCTTCCTTAGTCTTGCTTTTATCACTGACGTACCTATAGAAGCTTTACTTTTTGCCCTTGACATCCCTGGCAAGATTTATTTCTAACAGGGTTTTAGCTTTCTTAACCTGATCCCTAGCTTCTTGGGCAATTTCTCTGCATTCTTCCCAGGCTACTTGTCCTTACTTCCACTCCCTGCAGGCTTCCTTTTTGTGTTTGAGTTTGTCCAGGAGCTCCTTGGTCATCTACACAGATCTGCTGGTGCTTTTGCCTGACAACCTCTTTGTTCGCACACATTGCTCCTGAGCTTGGAGGGGGTGATCCTTGACTATCAACCAGCTTTCCTGGGCCCCTCTTCCCTCCAGGGCTCTATCCCGTGGTACTATACCAAGCAGATCCCTGAAAAGGCCGTTGTCTGCTCTCCTGAAGTCCAGGGTACTGAGCTTGCTCCGTGCTCTCCTCACTGCCCTAAAGACCTTGAACTCCACCATTTCATGGCCACTGCAGCTCAGGCTGCCCTTGAGCTTCACATTCCCCACCAGCCCCTCCTTGTTGGTGAGAACAAGGCCCAGCGTGGCACCTCACCTTGTTGGCTCCTCTGTCACTTGGAGAAGGAAATTATCATCAACACATTCCAGGACTCTCCAGGATTGCTTGTGTCCTGCTGTGTTGTCCCTCAAAGAGATACTGGGCTGACTGAAGTTCCCCAAGAGGACCAGGGCTTGTGAACTTGAGGCTGCTCCTGTCTGTCTGTAGAGGGCTTCATCTGCTCAGTCCTCCTTGTTGGGTGCTGTGTAGCAGACCATCACTATAATGTCACCTGTCCCTGCCCTCCCTGTAATCCTGACCCGTGAGCTCTTGCCGGGCTCCTCATCCCTGCCCAGCCGGAGCTCCATGCACTCCAGCTGGTCACTGACACAGCGGGTGACACCCTCCCCTTGTCTGCCCTGCCTGTCCTTCCTAAAGAGCCTGTATCCTTCCATTCCAGCTCTCCAGGCACTGGAGCCATCCCACCATGTCTCCGTGACACCAGTCGGATCACAGCCCTGCAGGCACGTGCAAGTCCCCGACTCCTCTTGTTTATCCCCCGTGCTACGTGCGTTTGCACAGAAACATTTAGTCTGAGCCCCCGGTGGAGCTGACTGACTGGCTGGAGCAGCTGGAATTCCTTTGTGCTGCTCCTCAGGTGCTCCCCCTGCCCTGCGACCCCTCTCCAGGCTCTGGGCATCTCTTGCTGGCACTGGTGTCAAACTGGTAGGAGTGGGATGGGTTGAGGTTCCCCTCCCTTGACAGCTTTCCTTTAAAGCCCTCTGCACCCGCTTGGCAAGCCTATGACCTAAGATGCTCTTCCCCCTCTGTGTCAGATGAACCCCATCAGCCCCCAGTAGACCAGGTTTCTCAAAGTGAGTCCCGTGGTCTAAGTAGCCGAACCCTTGGCTGCAGCACCAGTCCTGTAACTATTTATGGATTTTGAAGATTTAGCTTGCCCTTTCAAACCCTTTGCTTTTAACCAGGAGAGCTGATGAAAAAAAACCAAACCTGTTCTTCAGTCTCTCACCACCGTGCCAGGGCTCTGTAATCCTTCTTGGTGCTCCCCACGCTGCTCCTGGTGGTATCGTCGGTGCCCATGTGAAATAAAAGCAGCAGATGATAGTCTGTGGACTGCACTAGGCTAGGTAGTCTCCTGGTGACATCCCTGACCCGAGCCTGCAGTAAGCTGCACACTTCTCTAGAAGTATGTCAGGCTGGCAAACGGGTGCCTCTGTACCTCTCAGAAGAGTCACCCGCCACTGTCACCCATCGGCTTTTCTTACTGGTTGTTATAGGGGGAGCAGCCGGGCTGCCTTACTCGCTCCGGTGTGTCTCTGGATGTGACGGGTCTTTCCTCACCAGTCTGTAGAGTGGCAAAGCAGTTCTGCAAGGGCACCTCCAGGCTTCAGGGGAATTCTCTTCCTCCTGCAGGTCCTTGCCCCTACAAGCTTCCATTCTTCTACATTATTGGCCCACTTCCCTTCCATGTGTAGTGGTGTGGCAGTTTTGAGCTGTTCGGCTGTGGGCTGTAGGCCCACTCAGACTGTGCTTGGAACCAGTTATCCAATTCCTTCCTAGCCTCCCTGATGTTTTGCAGCCTTTTCACCACCTCCAGCAGCTCAGTCACCCAGTGCAGGAGGTCCTCCACCTGGGCACAGCTTTTGGAGGCAGGTCTGCTATCAGTCCCTGCCCCGGTAGAAAAGTCTAGGCACTGAGGCTCCCCCTTCTGCAGCTTCCTCTGGGCAGAGGCATCAGCCACTGCTGGTGGTCTACCCATAGTGAAGAATCCCCCGGTGGAACTGCGGCTGTTGCTTTCAGACCAGTGCCCACCATTCTGCCTTGAAGGTCAGGTAGGATAAGTGAGCACCCTGCACCTGTCCAGATGGTCACAGAACAGTGCCCAGTTGCTGAGTTATGTGAACTTCAAATCTCTCCACTTGGCCAAAGAAATGTCTCTCCTTTGAAGAGGGTTCTTCCATGTGCACCCTCCCATGCAAACCGCTGTGCCAGGCCGTTTGCCCCAGTCACCTTACATGTTTGGTGTCTCCAAAGAAGCCTAGCAGGTCAGGGTCTTTGAACATGATGCACCTTCACAGGGAAAACAGGCAATACCCACAAGCACTGTTGTACGTAGGTCCTATAAGCCTGTTCCTTAAAGGAACCTGAAAGGAAGAAGCAGGGAAAAGGGGGAGCTAAGAGAGAACTACTTACTGCTAGCGTTGCAGTAGTTAAGTGAAAGGATGGGATATTCCGTGATAAGTACAAAGACAGGGGAACCGCATACCCGATGTGCAAGAACTAAGCAAAGCAATTCAATCCGCCAGGGAAAGGCAGGCGATGTTAAACACCTATTTTTAATAATAAGGGCAATTTTCAGTTTCTAATATCTTGCTTGATTTCCGTTATTATGTCTGAAGTTTTATTCCTATAGGAAGTCTTCAGCTGTTGTGATTTTTGACAGTTGTTCATGTTACTTTCCCTTGATTTAACTTCACCAGACAGAGGTCTGCTTGTACTTCCACTCTAAGCTGCAATAGTCTGCCAATGAAAAATGTTGAAACCAGCTATTCTGATACAAAACATCTTTGTCTAAATCAAAGACATCTGGAAACTTGTATTCAGTTCTTGCAGCTTAACAGTGTAACCAGCACAGATAGCACACAGGCTAATCTTTCAGTCTAAGTTCATATATTCTGTATCTCTAGCTCTTCAGAACTAAAAGCATGGATGCAATTGATAAGTGTTTGACTGTTACTCAGTTTTCCTTCTCTTTAGCCGACAGATAAGTCTAAGATTTACAAAAGCATAAGGTTCTTCAGGTTTGCAGTTTCAACATCGTAGATTCTATCTCCAACAGGTGCAATTGTACTGTATCCAAAATTCTGTTGCTTTAAAAAAAAACAACAAACATCTATTCCATATATCTGTTTATATATATATATATATATAAATATAACTGTTCAACAGATTGAATGGTACTAAGGGAGCGCCATATTGTTACACTGTAAAAGAAAAGAGAGAATTTTGATTTTGATATATAATCAAATTTGCCTTCGTATTCAAATTATTTTTTTTCATTGTGAGTGACAGCCCCATGATTTTTAACTCAAGTCTCTCTCAGTTGACCTTATGGTCATTAACATACATTCATTCGGAACTCCACAGCTCTATGGATGGTGGACATAGCAGTAAATTACTATATTTGTCTTACTTACTAGCAGATTAGCTACTTGCATATTTATTTTTTTCTTCCTGAGTAATCCTTTAGTTGACGGTAACAGAACCTGATGATTTCATGTATTCACTTGTGGAAATCCAAAAGACTTACAAAGTCTTCACAGTTCATCACAATCGTTACTCATTAGCAGAATTCATTTATTTAGAAATAGTATCTGAAACATATCATGGTATTTGATAATAATCACTATAAGTAGAAAAATCATTCTTCCTGTTTACAAACAGTATTAAACTTCAAATTCCTCACTCTATATATTGAAAATGTGCACTGTCAACCTGCTAGGGACACTATTTTTCAAGAAGTAAGGCTGGTTATTAACTTCAACTGTGACTAGAAGTACTTTGGAGGATGGGAGGAAATATTACTGGGAATAATTCTCACATTCTGGGAAATGAAACCTATCCATTGGTTGTAAACAAAATTATGCATAGGCCACGTATTATTTTTTCATGCTTTTTGTCAGGTTATTGAACAAATGGCTGGTGGCAGCATTTCTCTACCTGGTTTGTGAATTGTGTCTAACAGTACCCCAAAATATTTTTTTCAGGGAAGAAGCTGGCCAGCTGGCCTCAGCCTTTCTTCTGTCAGCAATGTTGAGGTTAAATTGTAATGCTGAGCGTCAGATAAGAAGCACCAATGAGAACCAAATATTCACTTGGTCTGAAATAAAAATTTAATCTTATCTTAATTTCTTCAAGATTTTCTTTGCCTTGCTGCACCTATTTCATTTTTTGGGTCTTTTGCAGATGTGTAGGAGGGAGGGACAATGCCAACCACAGTTTTAGCTTGGTGTGCAGCTACTTCATACCTCAAAAAGCTCAGCTTCTCTTTGTGGCTAAATGACACTGTCAACATCAGACTCTCATTGCAGTTTTGGAAGATCCATAGCATGACTTCTATTGCAGAACGTTCTGGTATCAGCAGGGGAAAAAAAGTCACGATTATAGTAGGTGTAAAAAATACATAAATATATATTTGCATTAAAGACAATATACTCTCATTAAAATTTACCTTTTACTTTTAAGGTTTTAAGATGATATAATAGATGTTTGGAACCATAATACTTTACCAGAAGATTAAATTAGATTTAAAATAGGACAGGGTTTTAGTCAATATTTGTCAGTGTCGCCTTTGACATTTTTATATTTAGACCCGAGGCAGGCAGTGTTAGTTTTGGATAGAATCAATAGTACTAAAATGTTAAAAAGAAGTGATAAGAGGATTTGGCTAAGGGGGCGTTTGACTTCCTTCTTCTGGTTTGAAGAGGTGGATTTTTTGCAGACAGCCATCAAGAGATTTGCTTCTCTCTGTGGTCGGGTAAGCATTGCCCAGCTTCCCACATTATGCTGAACAGAAAAGATGTCCTGCTACTGGCACATTCTTGACAGCCCTCCGTTGCTCTGCATTACAGCACCAAAGCCTCCACAAGCATTCAGGGGAACAAAAAAGTTCAGTTTCTGTGGGAATTCATCTACTTGGGTGAACTTTTCCTACCATCCAAAGGCATATCCTGCAGCGCTGCAGCTGCTTTTGGATTTCCTCAGGGGACTTGAATAACCATTTCTGCAGAGAGCTGAACCTATAGCAGCCTTTAGATGAGGGGTTTTCATTATTCACATCCTCAAAGAATTCCCCAGGACATTTTCTCCCTTTCTAGATGGGAAACCAATGAGTTGGAAATTATGTGAGCACACCTAATTTTCAAACATTTCAACCTTGTGCTTTTTATTGCTCCAGTAATAATTTGAAGAAATTCATCATCCTCTCTCAGATCGAGATTTCTGGGCACACTCCACAATCAAACTGCTCTAATCTTTCAAGCTGACCTTTCAAGTTATGTATTAAAGTTGATTGCATTTTGTGTCGCATCAAGCAAATTAATCCGATCAAGGTAAGAACCTCTTTTGAAACTTTTTTCATTGCTTCCATGGACCCAGACCTGCAACTTGTTGGGGGGAGGTTCAAGGCTGAGTAATACACTTGTTAACATATCTGCTCCTTGTCACACAAATCTTTCCTAATGTCATTTTGCTATTTCTTTCTGTTTACAAAGAAAGGCAGACTCTGCTGAGATTGCACAGGGCATTAGGTGACCAACAGGGAAGACTGAGTGGTGGTGGTGTGGAAAGCTTAAACTATATAGACATAAAAATTAATTTGTATTTCAGAATATTTTTTCCCCTAAAAGCAAAGTTTTGTAGCATATATTGACCAGCTGACACTGCATGACAAAACGTTATTCCATCACGTGCATCTCTCACTTTGCAGCTTTACCCTATAATTGCCCCAAACACCAAAACCAAAAATAAAATGGGTAGCAAGGTCCAGTACCTACAAGTACTCTAAGGGTTGAAGACACTCCCTTGGCTAAGGGAGGGAATGAAAGTACCCAAAGATGGGTAAAAAAATCACATATTAGGGAAAAAAAACCAACCACATGAGGATATGAGATTTGTCTTCCAAATGCATGTGAGCATTCAAGTTTTACAGTACTAAAAAGACCCCCACAATTACATGTGTTGTAATTAATATGCTATTCATTGAGCATTTAAGTTATAGTTACTGCATATTCTGATTTCTGATACAAACACAAGCATTTAAGTAATGTGTCATCACAGTCCGTTAACAGCTTAATTTAATCCATACTTCTATTATATCTGTTTTGATAATTAACAACAATAGAGCTTGAGGGCTTAATGTTACCTTAACCTGGCAGGTAAAACAGGTAAATATTAAACAGCTACAGGCAATGTGCAAAGAAATCACTGAGTGGGAATTCTTCAAAGCAGATAGTGGAGGAACTGCCACAGCTTTGAAAACAAATTTGCCACAGCTTCAAGTTCCTGTAAAAGACAATGTAATATCTTATGAAGTTCTCCATAGTATCAAAATACTTAAAAACTGAGAAGGATCAGCTGTCTTCCAGGAAGACTGAGGACCAGAAAGTTTCCCCAGGGAATAAACCTATCCAAATAGTCCATATGAGATCATATATATAAGCATGTATAAATATTTATATAGGAATTTATTTTCTCTTTTATTAATTTAGGAGATTACGATGAACATGATTGGTTTGGCCTGACTTCCTGCATATCTCCAAATGTCATATATCCAACTTTCTTCTTTCGTGTTCAGATTCATCTTTATCTTGCAGAAAGAGGGTCCCAACAGTTTTATTTTGGTTAGCAGTTCTTCTTTCACCTTTGTGGTTATCATGTACTCTTCTGATAGCTATGGTAACCAGGAATAGTAGTGTGAAAG
Source organism: Falco peregrinus (assembly GCF_023634155.1). Lineage (NCBI taxonomy): Eukaryota > Metazoa > Chordata > Aves > Falconiformes > Falconidae > Falco > Falco peregrinus. The sequence goes on along the minus strand of NC_073739.1, from coordinate 3,249,372 downwards.
GAGCATTGTTCAAGTGCTTGTTCTTATTCCTTTTAGACAAAATGAGGAGTGTATTTCTCAGAATAACTTTAAGATCACTAAATCTTAATAATTGCTACTAATCTGAATCAGGTGCAGTGTTTAACTGCAGGTTCACACTGAAGTCAGCGGGTTTTGTATCATTAGGCTGTTATTCCTTTTCTGCACCACTAATGTTAAATGAGTCAGGATCAGAAATAAAAGGAACTGAGCATTTTGTTATAAAACGAAAAGTCATCCTTGGGAAATTTGGGGGCGTAGATGGAGTATCAGCAAATAATTGTTCATCATTCTTCTTCAGGCATTTTTTGGAAATAGTCATCTGTATATTCAGCTGCTATAAAGACCTGCATATAGTCTAAATAATATGTGGGCAACTTAGTCTAAGGCATATTTTTTTACAAATAACAACAATTACACACACTGCTCACTGGATTATATGTTAATCCACTAATCAGCCACAGAAATTACTACTCAAATTTGTGCCGCTTAAGTTATTTTGACATCTCCTTTAAGTATGTTCTTGTCATCCAGATAACGTCAATATAGTTAGAAGGAAATTACTTTCAACTGTCATGCAATAACAAGCTACTTCCAAAAAAACTGCAGAAGTTGAAAATAAAATATAGCTAACCAAAAGATAAATTTATTTTATTCCCCTGTCTAAGTCACCCTTTTGGGAAGAAAGAAAAAAAAAAAAAAAAAGAGAGAACAGTAAAGTACTGATAAACTGAAATTTTAAACATAGCTAGTTGCTGCGTAAAATAAATTGAATTCCACCATTCACTCATTGCATCCCTCCTGTTCTGCTTAATCTCTTTAGACAGAAGACTTCCTTTGGAAGTGGAACTTCTGCCTGAGGCACCCGCACCATCAGCTTTATTGGTTCTGACTGTCAGACCTTGCAAAGAGCAAAGGTCTGTCCTTACCTCACTTATAAATCCAGTTCCCTTCATACAGAATACTTAGAGTTACTAGTTTAAATCAGTTCATCTTGATGCATATGTTTTTACACCCATTTAATGAAATGATTGATTGTTATCGACAGCTCAAAGTCTCACATACAGAAAAAAAAGATTTAAAAATTCTTGTGTTACTATTTATCTTTAGTATTTGAAGAACTGGATTGTCAGACACCATACTGCTGCTAAAAAAAAATACTGTAATACTTAATGAGTCTCTAATGAATACTCTGATCTAGCATGAGATTACAGTTCATTGTTCTCAGTCTGGCTGAATGGTATGACAATTCTAAAATATTAACATACAAACTGCTTCCTGAAATGCTGAGTGTTAGCATATTAGGCAGCTTAATTTTTACTACAAAGTCTTATTATTAATAGCTTAAACAAGTCTGCTGGATGGGGTACTACAAACACTGGAAGGAGGAACAGGTGTCAGGAGATGTAATCTTGGCAAATGAAGTAACCCTTCACCAAGTTCAGAGAGTAGCCAGTATTAGATTATTCTGGTTCAGATCGCATATAAATAAATGACCAAAATTTCATAATACTGTAGCAGTAGATTTTTGGTGTTTAATATGATGGAAGACCTTCCATCACAAACCATGTGATTTTAGCTTTCAACTTTTTTCATTGAGACAGGAAAATTTTCAGCTCCTTTTAATATGTGTACACCTCTCAGTAAGTTTAAGGTCTAGTCTTCACATGTTTTCAGCACTCAAATGTCACTTCGTGACAGCGAAAAGATAGAAAGACTATTTAATGAAAATAGCTTTACATACCACTGGGGCTTGTTCTTCACATTACCAGACGTTTCTGTACTTCAGTGGGACAGCATAAATCTTACTTTCTTCTTTGCAGAAGTAGCGTCTTCTTCTCTTTCCAAGTATTTCCCTCACATACCTCCAAGAAACTGCGTAAGGAGTCACATCCTCTGGAGCAGGCTTTTGTGATGGTTTCAGGGTTTCCTTCCTCCAGAAATTCATGTGAAAGCTACCAGAAAATGTCACCTTACTAGCATATGCTTTTACAATTAAGGACTGTGTTGACTCTGTTCAAAGTGCACAAATCTTTTTATATTTCATTGTAAACAGGAAATTTGATTTGAAAGTTATCTTCAACTTTTGATACTGAATATTCTGGAGCCAAAGGAATTTAGAACCTTTGTAAATAAATGTTTACAGAGGGAGAAGTAATCTCATTACTGTATTGTATTGCGCTGACACAGGAACAAGGAGAAAGACAGGTTTTGACCTACATGTTACTTGTGTAAAAAAAAACCTTTCGGTGACGGCTGATTATGGGTGGGTAATGAGTATATTGTGTATGTGTGCAATTTAAGCTTCATCTCCTTTTTGATTCAACTTCCCCATGTTGTCCTTGCTGAGACTAAACAGATGGAGTCACAGGAGAACAATTCTTATGCTTTCCCTTACACACATGTTTAGAGGTGAAGAGGCATTCAGAGAAAAGAACTCAGAAGAAATGCGGCCAAAACCTGGGGGGTAGAGGGCATGGGAGAAGGTATGGACCTTTGTAGACGATTAGGTAAAAAGAGCAATGAAATTAGTAATTTTGTCACGTTTAGTCATGTAAAGCAAAGTTTGACTTAGTCAGGCAGACAATGCTTAGACTGGATAAAGCTGGATGTCAGATGCTGATATCCTACACTTGCCTACAGATTTCATGAAGTAAAATGTCCTGGACATACATCAAAGTATAACTTTCTAAGGTGCAGAAAATAATCCACTCTAGTTAAAGGCAATGGGAGCTGCAGGTGCCTTGTAGAGTTGAATAACCAGGAATTTACTGCTCTTATAGCCAGAGCAGACTTTTCTTCTTTTTATTAAATGAGCACTTAAACTCTTAATTTTTTTCCTGAACTGCTGGAAACAACCGAATACTTTGCATTTTAGAAAAAAAAAAAAAAAAACAAAACAACCCAGACCACTCATGTAAGTACCTAAGTACCTTTAAAAAGAAGGATCTAGGGTCTTAATATTAGGGCCCCACTTAACGAATCTTAGATAATGCAATCAACCTGTGAATATAATATTAATTAACTACTTCTCAAGGACACGCTTTCCTAATATATCATTGCAAACATGAATAACTGGATTAAAAGTGCAGCTGAAAACTGTACACTGCAAAGAATGAGTATATTTATTGTTAAATGGCAGGCATTCTGCAATGTTTCAGTTTCACTTTCCACAAAAACGTCCTCCATGACACTGTGGATTTGAAGTCGTTCTTTGCCTGGTGGAGGGAAACTTCCATCGGTAACCACACAGCAGTGGCAATTCATGACCGTGACTGATCTGGCATGGATGGCAAGAGGGCATGACTGCAGAAGGGGTTAAGCTGTCTGGAAACCCAGGAACAGAACAACTCCCTGCAAGAAAGTGAAGTTTGCTGGTGAGACAAGATATGCCACTGTGTTTTCTTTCAGCAGCCGTTGGTGCAATGCAGATGCTCAGGGACCAGCTCTGGTCAGCAGCGATAGGGCTGGGGGATGAACCCAACACTGAGCTGATGTGCCTGACGGCAACGCTGACATGAATGGTGCTTATGCAAGCACATATAAAGTATTGGCTCGTGTCACATCTTATAGATCAGGTTATGGTGCTGGCACTCTGTCTAATGCATTGTATTTAAGCATATAAATTCCCCAACAGTGAGATATACAGCATACTAGATGTCTTTGTTTCTAAGGAGGTGATGCCCAGTTGGGGTTCACTTGCCTGAACTTGCAGATATGCACTCGTGCTGAAGCTGTGAGGTTTCACACTGCTATGTATCCACCTCACAATGACCACAGGAAGGCAGGTCCACTTGGGGACCAGCTGCAGGGGATGCAGAAGAAAGCAACAAAAGCAATCTGAAAAACAAAACTGCAAAATACAGTATTTTTTTCCTGATAAAGACTGCAGATAAGCATGGTAATGGCTTTCAGACTCTTCCTTCTTTTCACCAGGGATAAGACAAATAGAAGTGGAAGTAAATGCAGCCAAAGACACTAGGAGAAGAACGTTGCAACTGAAAGTCTAGCACAGCATGGAAAGGAGTTGTCTGGGGAGGTGCTATAAAGCCTCTGCTAACGGAAACTCTTAAAACCAAGTCAAAGGCATCTGCCAGGAAGGGTTCTGGAGCACCTGACTCTCCCTTGGACACTCATCTGCTCTCAGCAGTCTGTGTAGTACCAATATATATTTATGAACAAAGTGCAGAGAGCTCTTAGCTGAAAGGCAGAGTATTGAAAATAGTCAGAAAGATGTAACACAATCCTTACTGGTCCAGACTAGGGGGAGGCAAAGATATCCAAGTGGGAATTCTAAAGCTACCAAACTGGCAACACGATCAGATTTACCCATTTGTAAGTTTTAAAGGATCATTTCTTTTGTATGAAAAGAAATTCAACTGAATAAAATAAATCTGTAAATACCATTTTCAGATTGGTGTAGAACAGTGGTTTTTTTAATGACTTTCAAGGAGAGCATAAGAAACACTTAAACGTAGAAGAAAGAACAAAATTATGCTTATTGCAGAAATCTTGCAGTATTACTGCAATAACTCAGCATACTTTACTCTTTGGACACAGTTCAAAAAATTACATTAGAAGAACAGGTTAAATAGGCTAAGAGTTTAATTTACATAATGCTTGACATTCAGAAAGCTCTTCCAATTAGTCGATCACTTAAGACTTCTTGCATTGTGAAATGGCTTCCTATAAAATTAGGAGTCTTAGTTGTCAAGTATTAGCTAAGTATAATTCAATTAAAATGTAATGAAACCACATTATCATATTAAGTGAAATAGGACATGCATTTTTGCCAAAGTTGCAAATTTTCATTCTTTAAAACTTGCTAGTGTGTGACCATCAAATATTTTTTCCTTTTTTAATTTAGGCAACATTTTAGTAGTTTGCATCTTGTAATAGGAAGTGTTCTGCCCACTGCTAAAGCAGCTGAACAAAGCCTAGCTGTCTACTTAAAATTTCATTTCTTAATGGCAAATCATTTCGTGGAAAGCCAGCATAAAAGCTTTCTACCACTGCCAGTCTCACATACCAGTAAAGGCAGCATTTATGGTGGAAAGGAGTCTGTTTTCCATTCTGCTGTTATAAGCTGCCAGAATGGCATCTTACAGCTCAGATGCCAGTGCATCAATAACCGCGGTTTGGAAGCTGGGTGGTTTCATGCTGGGAACAGGACCAGCTCTTGCATGACTTCAGGCTCTATTTCTGCCTCTCTTCCCAATTGTGCAATGACTCTACTTTAGGGTGTCCAAATAATTTGCCCACATTATCTAGATGTTTATGACTCTTGCGTCCATTGACTCTTTGAAAAAGTGGAGTACATTAGTTTGCTTAAAGTACACTCATTTTTAACAGCATAGTAGAACATATTTCTGCAGACATTTTCATTAGAATTTCAAATTACCTGCTTTTCTTTAGGACTTTCCTCTGTCATAAAAGACTATTGTTGATGATCATTTGTATTTTAAATAGACTGTCACATGACCATGTAAAATAGGCAAATAATTGCAGGAACAGAATGTTCTGAGTTCTGCAGGTCCTAAATTAACATTTTTGTCTCAGAAGGTTGTATCAGAACAATATTTAGCAGATTAAAATAATTTCTTTTTTTGCTCTGTTGCACACAACCTTTTAAAGTACATGCAGCACAGATATAGGTTTCTGTATGAATTGCAAATGACCTTTTAAGACTTTAAGCTGTAGCTTATCGGTGGCACACCTGCTGTAATGTCTTTGAAAAGTTTATTACTTTTGAGCATGCTTCATCCACTTTTAAGTATTCGGTATTTTTTTTTAAGTAACAGACCTACAAATCTGTGCATTTTATAGAATGTTCCTTCTGTTCTAGGAAAAAGCTCATTAGAACAAAAATAAAATGGTGGGTTTATTGATTCTTTTTCAATTTAATTTTAAATTTTTCATTCAAAAATAAACTGTTAAAATAAATGGAACAAGACACTGAGTTTAGTTAGTACCTCTAGAGGGGGATTTGTGTAGTGAAAAATGTTACACCCCTCTTTGCAGACTCACTAGAGCTGATGAAGCCAAACAATATAATCCTTAAAGGGTTAATTTTGCTGTCATAGAAACACTGCTCATACAGAACTGTCCCTTTGTCTTGCTTTTGGTAGTTTTGGCTGGTATCAGAAATTTTAAAATTCAAGTGACTACGCTTTAACTACGTTCAATTGAACATGAAGATAAATTGCAATAAATTCTTCCTCTGTGCTGTGCAAGAGGCTGAAATGAGTTGGGGACAGGAGGTAGTACCTTGAGGATTTGTAGCTGCTGAGATGGCATGGCCTTTATGTCCCTCACTGAGGAGTTAAAAGTGCACAAAGTACACAGCCTTAACTCTGTCAACTATTTTTTTTCCCTGTGTATTGCTAAATAAGAAGGTCCCAAAAAAAGCTATTGCTTAACTATGTCAAAAGTTATGGTGGACTCCATATGAAGGACCTAATAAAGCAACACTTTAATGCTGCTGCACAACTGGGAAAAGACTGGCACTTAATGGCAAGTTTCAAGTTGCCTTCAGCCATCTAAAACTGAGAGTCTGCTCAGTGTTAGCACATTTATAACAATATAAATGTGTGCATTTTTAATAAAAACGCATATCAAAGTAGCTGTTGCATTTTCTTTAGACTTTCCCTGGAATGGCAAACTTTAATTAGTGCAATTAAGCTTTCTGCCAGAGTATTCCTCAAAAAATAATGAGCATAAGAATGGAAAGCAACTGATTGCAGAGAAGCTCTACAATCTTAGCCATCAAAACCTCAGTGTAGAAAGTGCTCTAGAAAGATTTTGTGCTGTGCTCTAGAATAAGGTTAAGTTAATGGTCAGATGTTCTCAACCTCTTTTATGAGTATGAGGTAAGGTGGGTACATCTTAATAGACCAACGGTTAGACTTTTATATAAATGAAGACTTCCAATACCATATGACTGGGGGAATGTATTGTGGGGAAGAAAAGAATCAAAAGAAGAAGAAAAATTTGTTTCCTCTTCTGGTTCTGGAAATCATTGTTATCAGCTGTAGCAAGAAGCAATCAAGGATCTTCCACAGCACTGTGGATAATCTGCATACTAATGAGATTATTTCATTTGAAAGTGATCCCACAATGGAGGGGAAACAGTTCCATCCCTCCAAACATTCAGCAATAACTACTTGTGATTTAATTAACTTATCTCCCATCTCTGCTTAGTAAATAATATGACAGTCATGTCATAGGTGTTCAGTTTAGATTGTTTGAAACACAACATTTTTGTCAGGAAGACATAAAACTAAGATGTGTGTGGAATAAAAAATAAAGCAGACATTCAATGAGTACCTATACTATTTACTAGAAAAGACAAAAGAGAAATTGAGTTCAAATTTCTATATCTCTAGCTTTTCCCATAATCACCTTTTTCTGCCAAATATAAAAATGTTAGAATTCAAACCACCACAAGTGCAAGCAGTGCTGTGACCTGTAATCATCTTACAGAAAGCAGGAAGAATGCTAAGGTGCTAATATTCCATTTTTTTGCTACAAAGTATCATATTCTACTTAAAATGACTACACCAGGAGCCTGAATATCAAGTAGCTCACAAAAACATGCCTTTTCCAACAGCTTTTTATATTTCCAAAAGACAGAGTTAATGCCTTTATGATAATTCCATCTATTTAGCATATATAAGTAAAGAGTGCATTCATCATCCATTTCAGTAATTGTGGGAAGTTACATAATCTTGTTCAAAAACGCAAAAAGCCACACAAGGTATTTCTGATCTTTAGGTTTCAGAAATAGCATCAAGGCATAAGACACTGCACGGCCTATAAGCACAGGGAGATAATGATTGCAATAAATCTGGCCATGTGTTGAATAATTAATGTTAGCAGGGTTTACAAGAGCTTCCCCTCCCCCTTTTTCCTGATACAAAGTCAAGGCTGTTCTCCTTCAGCAGTGCAGCAAAAGCAATGCAAAAAAATAAAAGCAAAAAAAAAAAAAAACCCAAAAAACCCACAAACCCAACTGTCTCACATTTTATCACATTCCATTCACATTTAATAGAAGGATAATGGGAAAAATTATCATCCTTTTTTTTTCCCTTTCTTTGAAGAATATTTTTCCAACTTACTGCTGCTTAAGGAATTCTTTGCTTTGGCATTGGATAGAAATTCCATAGTTTCTACCATGAACTCCACAGCATTTGTTTTCATTTGCCTCATATTCTGAGTCAGCATTTCTATTGCAAAGTTCTCTTTTGAATTTTTTAAGTCAGTCTTCTGTCTTGTAGATTTTAGCATGTTTCCCCTGTGTTTACTTATTAGCTGTCTTTTCTTTCTCTCTTGGCTCTACACGTCATTCAGTTTTAATTTCCATGTGAAATTTGTGTTGTCCACATTACTTGATTTCAGAACAGCAACAAAGCTCTAAGGAATGAATTACACTGATTTTAAGGCCATAGACATTATAGACAGACAAGGTTTTTTACATTTTCTGGCGAATTCCTACATTTCTGTAGGTGAAATGAATTTCTGAGCATATTTTAAAAATTACCCCCAGTGTGCTCTTTCTCAGAAAGACAAATGGTCTTTTATTACTTAACAGTTGCATTCGTCTTATCTGCTCATCAAGTATGTGTTTGTTAAAATAGTAAAACGTTTTTGAAATGTATGACAATGAGGAGTTTCTAACAAATGTCTCAGCAACACATTCTTCTGGCATCTGGTCTGAGAATGTAGGTCCTTGATCATTTGTGTACACAACGTACCTAAAAGATATCACACTTAAAATAACCCTTTTTTTTTAACCCAGTGGGAGCACTTTTCTCACTCCCTCTATATTTCATTGTCTTCTTAATATATATCTCTGTCCTTATTCACAACTTGCCATTTTGCCATTTGGAATAACCTTAGCCACATTCCAAATAATATCACTGCTCTTATTTTCTGGAGACCGGAGGAAAAATCTCCAAATTCGTAATTCATCTTAGTAATTTTTCCAGGTTATTGGTATAGTAGACCTTCTTGAGAGTACTTAACAGCCATCAGGTATTGCAGTCAACAATGTCTTTACTATTCTAGAAATGGAAAAAGAGGGCAGACTTTGTCCAAGGGAAAACATTAAAGCATGTGAAAATGAAAATATGCTGAGAAAAGAGCAGGGTAAGGGAAGAAGCAGTACTTTAGAAAGTTAAAGACTTAATTTCAGGTAGGCCAATGGCTTCATAGTTACCCTTTACAAGCAACTAAAGGCAAACAATGTATTTCTTCATGGTAGTCTGGTTTACATAAAGACAGCTTAAAGTTATGCAAGATGCATTGTACCAAGGACTTGAAAATTAAATTATAATTGAAATCTGGTAGCATCATTACCAATGTGGAAAAATGTCATTCACGCATACATACAAAAAAAACCAACTCTCACTCTTTAAAATGCACATCAAAAACAAAGTATGTCCTCAAAATAGGTAATATGGACCATTCACTCTTGAGGACAAATTTGTTTTTAATGATTGTTCTTGGTTTTCAGCATAGCAATTTGTTGTAACATTTGTAATGAATTGTAAACTGAAAATCTGTCTCAAAAATGGGAAACAGAGAAAAAGAAGTAGAGTGTGGCTGTGAGAAGAGCTTATTTTTCATTACACTAATGCATCATTTGTGCATTATTGAGAGAGATGGAAAATCTCTGTGGGGTATTTTCTTGAAAGGCAGTGAACACTGAATATTTCAGGCAGATTTCTTGTAAGGACAAGCAAACATTGTAAAATTTTAGAAACTGCATGAAACTATACCTTTTCCATGTGTGTTTACAAAAATTCTATTAGGATAATAACGCCTTTCAATTTTACACACCACTTCTATTCAAGTTTCATAGAACACTTTGCAACTTCTGTAAGCCTCAAAACAGCCCGGTTGGAAAGATTTTTATCTCCATTTAAATGATAAAGAAACTAGCAGAAACAGTTTACAAAAATAACCTCTAAATTTTTGTACCTTAGAAACAACAATAAAAATCAGAACAGCTTTAAAAACATTCTAGTAGCTCACTTGGCTATGACTACAGCAAAATTAATTGCAGAAACAAAATAAGCAATCATATGACTTGTTCATTACTCATCAAATTTTCCTCATCCTCACTGACACTTATTTGCATTTGTGCTTGCATCTGGTGGTATGACTGTGTGGCTTTGGAATTGTGACAATTATTTGGGGGCAGTTTCTACCTCCAAGCCTTTTTGCCATGTAAACAAAACAATCTTTACACTTTTTCTATGAAAAAGTATCATCCTGCTAAAGCATCATCAGAAAATTATTTGTCTTTATGACAAATTTTCTCTTGAAACATAAAGAATACGACCTTTGTATTGTACCTGGGTTTGGTGGTGTTTTTCCCCTGAAATGGAAAATTGGAAAAGTGATTAACAACTGATAGGATTCTGTTTGATCCTCTGTACTGTACTCCTTATGCAAATTACTAGAATATACTTTTTTGTGTGTCTTTCCTTATGTTCTATTTAAAATAAACCAGCCATATCTTTTCAATCTCTCTTCAGAAAAGAGGTTTTGTGCATTAAGTAATTATTATCTTCCTCTGGGTGGTTTACACTATTCTGAGGTATCTTTTCAGAGCTGGAATGTACAGAATTATATTCTAGATGACGGAAAGTCACTGATTTATATTGTGACATTATATTTTCTGCTGTTTTCTCCACCCTGTTCCTTACGCATCATTACATTTTGTTTATTTGTTTTTACTGTTGCTGTACATTGCCCAGACAACAGTGCCAATCCTGGACCATTAGGTAGTTTCTCTCACATCATGTTCACTTTATTATTCCTTCTTGATATTTCTGCAGTGTATATCTCACTTTTTTGTTGTTGTTGGTGGGGTATTGTTCTTTTCTGTTTCCAGAACAAACAGAGTAAACAATATAATTTTATATATATGTGGTGCCTCTTTACATTCTTATTTTTAATTAGTTATATTCAAACAACTAATAAAGCAACCTCTTTTTTTTTTTTTTCTTCTAGATTCTTATTTTAATGGATGTGGTTTATATTTTGTTTTGTGTCCCATTATGTTTAGGTGCCTAATAATTATAAATTTTACTTTGTCCAATAACTGTACTTTCAAAAGGATGTGTGTCCTAGCAGCTTCTCTTTCTTTGTATGCCTATGAGTAAACCTGTTACAAAGCACTCAGAAAGGAAAAGGTACAAAGCTTTCTAGCATGGACTACCTGTCAATGGAGTCTGAATATTAGTTGGTGCCTAATGACATGGATTTCAAATATAAAAAATAAATGATCTTCAGCTCATGTCCCATAGCAGAGAAGTCCATCTGTGCCATGCATTAGCTACCCTATTAAGAGGACCTTAATGTGATTGCTCTAGTCCCAACAAGATGAAGCAGACTTTTTTAAAACCATCAGATGAGATTGCCCCTTCCATTTCAGCATGTGAGGTAGAGGACAAGACAGAAGCATTACCTTACCATTTTGAAATGGAATACTGAAACCGAATGAGTTGCCCACAATGCACTTAAGGAGTACTATCCCAATAAGGATAATGGCAAAACATTAGGCATCGAGATTTTGCAAAGAATTTCCTTTATGAAAGCTGCATTCACATGAAAATGGTAGAAGAAAAAACAAAATCCTTGTTTCCAGAATGGCATATTTCCAAACAGTAACTTGTTTTATATAGAAATGCACAACAGCTGTGCAAACCTCAGGTTTTCTTGCTTTTCCCCTCCTCTTTACCTAAATCTCTCTTCCGAGTTCTTAGTCCCTTTCTGGAGCTGAAGACTTGCTCCTTAGCACATCGTCTTCTTGCCACCCTACTGTGAAAAATGTTAACTGGTTGCTTCGTATTTGTTTCACTGTGAAACTAAATTAAATTAAAGAACAATCCATATATGAAGTCACCGAAGCATACTGATGCCTGTTTCGCCTCTGCCATCCCATTGGCAGTGTCTCAGCAAACATGCAATAAAAGACCCTGCGTCTTCCTACTTGCTGCAGAGGTGCCTGACATTGCTATTACTGTCACCATCCACAGAACATCCAGTTTTACAGCTAACAGGTGCCAAAACCACTGAAGATTTTGGCAACCCAAAGTAACGTTTTGCATATTTGCACTATGTTCATTGCAGTGACAGCTGCTCAGACAGATTTCTGAGTCTTTTGTGCCACCAGTGCTCCATGTATTCTGTCCTTGGCAATACTTTCAAGAGGAGAAAATACCAGCTGTTACTCCTGGCCACCAGAGCAGCAACAGCCTTCTTTTCTCATCGTCCCAAAATAAATAACTGAGGCAGGCAACTAAATCTAAACTGAGGAATGGTTTCCCTCTCTAAATTGGACTGATAAAATGATATTAACTTAATGGATCTCTGTGAGTCTTGAGTGAAAACAACAGCAAAGATGAAAAGGATGAAAATGGCTGTGGCTGAGTGTTTGGGTTTTTTTGTTTTCAAAACACTTTTAGCAGGTAGCCAATGTGCTTTTTTTTTTTTTCCCCTCGCACTGAATACTCATATAAATCATCGGTGCGACAATACCCCATATCTATAGAAGAGATAGAAAGGTGTGTTTATGCAGGATCATCCAAAAAGATCATTTGAAACCTAACAGTTTCAAAATTCTGCAAGTATCTGTGTCCTCTCTGTTTTATATAGCAACAGAATATATTCTCTTCTTCCTTACATTTCAGGTTACGCATTTGGGTTACGTCTGCACATCACCACTTGCACATTGAATATACTGTAAAAGACACCTCAGAGAGTCAGTCACAACAAAAGCATGACTGGAGGCAAAAGAGTTAATTCCTGAGTATCCCCACCTATAGCTGATAGAGAAAAGTAGATGGACAAAGCCATCACTTTCCTACTGTAATTCCTCCTTTAAGGTCCCTGGCTAGTGGCTGGCAGGGCAGGGAGCTGTGGTCACAGCCCCAGTCAGTTTGTTTCATCAGTGACATCTGCCTACCATAGGACTGCTGTAAACCACCCTGTTAGGATTATGCTCTTCTCCTCCTCGTCAATTTTAACCTTTGGCTTCTTATTGTAACTGCTCAGGTGTTTCAAATAGGACTTCTTATTCATGATGTGTTTGCATGACACTTTGCTCAATATAACACTAACTTGGCTGCTAATTAGATTTTACAGGGGCTATTATAAATATACATTAATATTTGCTTTAGTATTTATTATTGCAACAGTGTTTTTCATAGAAGATACTGTTAAGTCAATATCCAAACTGATTCCAGTGACTGAATAGAGAGATGACATTAATCCTGCTAAGATGTTAAACAAATTGGGGGGATAGCAGGGAAAATTAGTAAGAGTGCATTTTGTTCAAATAAGTTAGCTGCTACCAGTAATTTTAAAAGTAGGCAAATAAATTCCAGGAATAAGCAGAACCTTTGCGCATCTAGCAGTATTTTCAACTGTGTCTTCCAAAAAGTCCGAGGAATGGTATCTTAATTTTAAATGTATCTGCTATTCCTGCAACTCAAAAAAAAGAAAAGTATTAACATCTCCTTACACACACAAGCTGAGTAGCAGGTTTTCTTCAGCTTGTGGTTCTGCAGTTCTTCTGGGATTAGAAACTGGCCCTGAAAATAGAGCATGTCAGAAGTCTGAGTCACTGTAACCTCTTCATGCATGAATAAAAAATTCTTCACCTTCCTCATTTCCTTTCTTTCACAGCACTGTGGCATTCAGCTCTTAAGCCTGTCTCCAGGCATTATATCCTTTACAGGTTGTGATGTTAATGTATTGAATACTCAAATTGCCACTATTTATTAAATCTGATTTTTTTTCTGTATTACATGTAATTCTCCAGAAACAGCTCACTCAGCCAAAAGTTTTGGGTTGCAGGTCGTGTTCTTACATCCTTGTGCTGCTGGCAACAGAAAGGGGAGTGCACTTATCATAACACATGGAAGCTACACATTTGCAATGTGCTGTGTTTATGTGAGCTTCCTATAGCATCATAGGATGTTGTATCATTCAGCTCTGCCTTCTGTGAAGAGCTGAAGCATCGCTGTTACCTGTTATCTGCCATCCAATACACATTCAGATACTATGTGATTAAGCAGGCCACAAAACTGAAACATTTTTTCTCATTATTGGAGACTAAGAGTGGCTTAATATAATTTCCAAGACAGATGCAGGGACACATAAAACTACCACATTTTGAATTTACAGAAATA